>NW_027488955.1:0-187938 GCF_050948215.1 Halictus rubicundus | reverse complement strand
ATCCTATCCTATCCTCTATCCTATCCTATCCTCTATCCTATCCTATCCTCTATCCTATCCTATCCTCTATCCTATCCTATCCTCTATCTTATCCTATCCTCTATCCTATCCTATCCTCTACCCTATCATATCCTCTAACTTATCCTATCCTCTTTCCTATCCTATCCTCTATCCTATCCTATCCTCTATCCTATCCTATCCTCTATCCTATCCTATCCTCTATCCTATCATATCCTCTAACTTATCCTATCCTCTTTCCTATCTTATCCTCTATCCTATCCTATCCTCTATCCTATCCTATCCTCTATCATATCCTATCCTCTATCCTATCCAATCCTCTATCCTATCCTATCCTCTATCCTATCCTACCCTCTATCCTATCCTTTCGTATCCTCTATCGTATCCTATCCTCTATTCTATCCTATCCTCTATCCAATCCTATCCTCTATCCTATCCTATCCTCTATCATATCCTATCCTCTATCCTATCCAATCCTCTATCCTATCCTATCCTTCATCCTATCCTATCGTATCCTCTATCCTATCCTATCGTATCCTCTATCCTATCCTATCCTCTATCCTATCCTATCCTCTATCCTATCCTATCCTCTATCCTATCCTATCCTCTATCCTATCCTTACGTATCCTCTATCGTATCCTATCCTCTATCCTATCCTATCCTCTATCCTATCCTATCCTCTATCTTATCCTATCCTCTATCCTATCCTATCATCTATCCTATCCTATCCTCTATCCTATCCTATCCTCTATCATATCCTATCCTCTATCCTATCCAATCCTCTATCCTACCCTATCCTCTATCCTATCCTATCCTCTATCATATCCTATCCTCTATCCTATCCAATCCTCTATCCTATCCTATCCTCTATCCTATCCTATCGAATCCTCTATCCTATCCTATCGTATCCTCTATCCTATCCTATCCTCTATCCTATCCTATCCTCTATCCTATCATATCCTCTATCCTATCCTATCCTCTATCCTATCCTATCCTCTATCCTATCCTATCCTCTATCCTATCATATCCTCTAACTTATCCTATCCTCTATCCTATCCTACCCTCTATCCTATCCATTCGTAACCTCTATCGTATCCTATCCTCTATCCTATCCAATCCTCTATCCTATCCTCTATCGTATCCTATGCTCTATCCTATCCATTCGTATCCTCTATCGTATTCTATCCTCTATCCTATCCTATCCTCTATCTTATCCTATCCTTTATCCTATCCTATCCTCTATCATATCCTATCCTCTATCCTATCCTATCCTCTATCCTATCCTATCCTCTATCCTATCCTACCCTCTATCCTATCCATTCGTATCCTCTATCGTATCCTTTCCTCTATCCTGTCCTATCCTCTATCCTATCCTATCCTCTATCTTATCCTATCCTCTATCCTATCCTATATACTATCCTATCCTCTATCCTATCCTATCCTCTGTCCTATCCTATCCTCGATCCTATCCTATCTTCTATCATATCCTATCGTCTATCCTATCATATCCTCTATCTTATAATATCCTCGATCCAATCCTATCCTCTATCCTATCCTATCCACTATCCTATCCTATCCTCTGTCATATCCTGTCCTCTATCCTATCCTATCCTCTATCCTATGCTACCCACTATCCTATCCTATCCTATCCTCTATCGTATCCTATCCTCTATCCTATCCCATCCTCTATCCTATCCTATCCTCTATCCTATCCTATCTTCTATCCTATCATATCCTCTATCTTATCCTATCCTCTATCCTATCCTATCCTCTATCCTATCCTATCCTCTATCCTATCCTATCCTCTATCATATCCTATCCTCTATCCTATCCTATCCTCTATCCTATCCTATCCTCTATCCTATCCTATCCTCTACCCTATCCTATCGTATCCTCTATCCTATCCTATCCTCTATCCTATCCAATCCTCTATCCTATCCGATCCTCTATCATATCCTATCCTCTTTCCTATCCTCTATCCTATCCTATTCTCTATCCTCTCCTATCCTCTATCCTATCCTACCCACTATCCTATCCAATCCTATCCTCTTTCGTCTCCTATCCTCTTTCCTATACAATCCCCTATCCTATCCTCTATCCTATCCTTTCCACTATCCAATACTTTCCTCTATAATATCCTATTTTCTATAAGATCGTAACCTCTATCCTATACTGTCCTCTATCCTATCCTATCCTCTATCCTATCCTATACTCTATCCTATCCTATCGTATATTCTATCGTATCCTATCCTCTATGCTATCCTATCCTCTATCCTATCCAATCCCCTATCCTATCCTCTATCCTATCCTATTCTCTATCCTATCCTATCCTCTATCCTATCCTATCCTCTATCCTATCCTATCCTCTATCCTATCATATCCTCTAACTTATCCTATTCTCTATCCTATCCTATCCTCTATCCTATCCTATCCTCTATCCTATCCTATCCTCTATCCTATCCTATCCTCTATCATATCCGATCCTCTATCCTATCCTATCCTCTATCCTATCCTATCCTCTAACTATCCTATCCTCTATCTTATCCTATCCTCTATCCTATCCTATCATCTATCCTATCCTATCCTCTATCCTATCCTATCCTCTATCATATCCTATCCTCTATCCTATCCAATCCTCTATCCTATCCTATCCTCTATCCTATCCTATCCTCTATCCTATCCAATCCTCTATCCTATCCTATCCTCTATCCTATCCTATCGTATCCTCTATCCTATCCTATCGTATCCTCTATCCTATCCTATCCTCTATCCTATCCTCTATCCTATCCTATCCTCTATCCTATCCTATCCTCTATCCTATCCTATCCTCTATCCTATCCTATCCTCTATCCTATCCTATCCTCTATCCTATCCTATCCTCTATCCTATCCTATCCTCTATCTTATCCTATCCTCTATCTTATCCTATCCTCTATCCTATCCTATCCTCTATCCTATCCTATCCTCTATCCTATCCTATCCTCTATCCTATCCTATCCTATCCTCTATCCTCTATCCTATCCTATCCTCTATCCTATCCTATCCTCTATCATATCCTATCCTCTATCCTATCCAATCCTCTATCCTATCCTATCCTCTATCCTATCCTATCGTATCCTCTATCCTATCCTATCGTATCCTCTATCCTATCCTATCCTCTATCCTATCCTATCCTCTATCGTATCCTATCCTCTATCCTATCCTATCCTCTATCCTATCCTATCCTCTATCTTATCCTATCCTCTATCCTATCCTATCATCTATCCTGTCCTATCCTCTATCCTCTCCTATCCTCTATCATATCCTATCCTCTATCCTATCCTATCCTCTATCCTATCGAATCCCCTATCATATCCTCTATCGTATCCTATGCTCTATCCTATCCATTCGTATCCTCTATCGTATTCTATCCTCTATCCTATCCTATCCTCTATCTTATCCTATCCTTTATCCTATCCTATCCTCTATCATATCCTATCCTCTATCCTATCCTATCCTCTATCCTATCCTATCCTCTATCCTATCCTACCCTCTATCCTATCTATTCGTATCCTCTATCGTATCCTATCCTCTATCCTGTCCTATCCTCTATCCTATCCTATCCTCTATCTTATCCTATCCTCTATCCTATCCTATATACTATCCTATCCTCTATCCTATCCTATCCTCTGTCCTATCCTATCCTCGATCCTATCCTATCTTCTATCATATCCTATCGTCTATCCTATCATATCCTCTATCTTATATAATCCTCTATCCTATCCTATCCTCTACCCTATCATATCCTCTAACTTATCCTATCCTCTTTCCTATCCTATCCTATCCTCTATCCTATCCTATCCTCTATCATATCCTATCCTCTATCCTATCCAATCCTCTATCCTATCATATCCTCTAACTTATCCTATCCTCTTTCCTATCCTATCCTCTATCCTATCCTATCCTCTATCCTATCCTGTCCTCTATCATATCCTATCCTCTATGCTATCCTATCCTCTATCCTATCCTATCCTCTATCCTATCCTACCCTCTATCCTATCCATTCGTAACCTCTATCGTATCCTATCCTCTATCCTATCCTATCCTCTATCCTATCCTATCCTCTATCTTATCCTATCCTCTATCCTATCCTATCCTCTATCCTATCCTATCCTCTATCCTATCCTATCCTCTATCCTATCCTATCCTCTATCCTATCCTATCCTCTATCCTCTATCCTATCCTATCCTCTATCCTATCCTATCCTCTATCATATCCTATCCTCTATCCTATCCAATCCTCTATCCTATCCTATCCTCTATCCTATCCTATCGTATCCTCTATCCTATCCTATCGTATCCTCTATCCTATCCTATCCTCTATCCTATCCTATCCTCTATCGTATCCTATCCTCTATCTTATCCTATCCTCTATCCTATCCTATCTTCTATCCTATCATATCCTCTATCTTATCCTATCCTCTATCCTATCCTATCCTCTATCCTATCCTATCCTCTATCCTATCCTATCCTCTATCATATCCTATCCTCTATCCTATCCTATCCTCTATCCTATCCTATCCTCTATCCTATCCTATCCTCTACCCTATCCTATCGTATCCTCTATCCTATCCTATCCTCTATCCTATCCAATCCTCTATCCTATCCGATCCTCTATCATATCCTATCCTCTTTCCTATCCTCTATCCTATCCTATTCTCTATCCTATCCTATCCTCTATCCTATCCTACCCACTATCCTATCCAATCCTATCCTCTTTCGTCTCCTATCCTCTTTCCTATACAATCCCCTATCCTATCCTCTATCCTATCCTTTCCACTATCCAATACTTTCCTCTATAATATCCTATTTTCTATAAGATCGTAACCTCTATCCTATACTGTCCTCTATCCTATCCTATCCTCTATCCTATCCTATACTCTATCCTATCCTATCGTATATTCTATCGTATCCTATCCTCTATGCTATCCTATCCTCTATCCTATCCAATCCCCTATCCTATCCTCTATCCTATCCTATTCTCTATCCTATCCTATCCTCTATCCTATCCTATCCTCTATCCTATCCTATCCTCTATCCTATCATATCCTCTAACTTATCCTATTCTCTATCCTATCCTATCCTCTATCCTATCCTATCCTCTATCCTATCCTATCCTCTATCCTATCCTATCCTCTATCATATCCGATCCTCTATCCTATCCTATCCTCTATCCTATCCTATCCTCTAACTATCCTATCCTCTATCTTATCCTATCCTCTATCCTATCCTATCATCTATCCTATCCTATCCTCTATCCTATCCTATCCTCTATCATATCCTATCCTCTATCCTATCCAATCCTCTATCCTATCCTATCCTCTATCCTATCCTATCCTCTATCCTATCCTATACTCTATCCTATCCTATCGTATATTCTATCGTATCCTATCCTCTATGCTATCCTATCCTCTATCCTATCCAATCCCCTATCCTATCCTCTATCCTATCCTATTCTCTATCCTATCCTATCCTCTATCCTATCCTATCCTCTATCCTATCCTATCCTCTATCCTATCATATCCTCTAACTTATCCTATTCTCTATCCTATCCTATCCTCTATCCTATCCTATCCTCTATCCTATCCTATCCTCTATCCTATCCTATCCTCTATCCTATCCTATCCTCTATCCTATCCTATCCTCTATCCTATCCTATCCTCTATCTTATCCTATCCTCTATCCTATCCTATCCTCTACCCTATCATATCCTCTAACTTATCCTATCCTCTTTCCTATCCTATCCTATCCTCTATCCTATCCTATCCTCTATCATATCCTATCCTCTATCCTATCCAATCCTCTATCCTATCATATCCTCTAACTTATCCTATCCTCTATCCTATCCTATCCTCTATCCTATCCTGTCCTCTATCATATCCTATCCTCTATGCTATCCTATCCTCTATCCTATCCTATCCTCTATCCTATCCTACCCTCTATCCTATCCATTCGTAACCTCTATCGTATCCTATCCTCTATCCTATCCTATCCTCTATCCTATCCTATCCTCTATCTTATCCTATCCTCTATCCTATCCTATCCTCTATCCTATCCTATCCTCTATCCTATCCTATCCTCTATCCTATCCTATCCTCTATCCTATCCTATCCTCTATCCTCTATCCTATCCTATCCTCTATCCTATCCTATCCTCTATCATATCCTATCCTCTATCCTATCCAATCCTCTATCCTATCCTATCCTCTATCCTATCCTATCGTATCCTCTATCCTATCCTATCGTATCCTCTATCCTATCCTATCCTCTATCCTATCCTATCCTCTATCGTATCCTATCCTCTATCTTATCCTATCCTCTATCCTATCCTATCTTCTATCCTATCATATCCTCTATCTTATCCTATCCTCTATCCTATCCTATCCTCTATCCTATCCTATCCTCTATCCTATCCTATCCTCTATCATATCCTATCCTCTATCCTATCCTATCCTCTATCCTATCCTATCCTCTATCCTATCCTATCCTCTACCCTATCCTATCGTATCCTCTATCCTATCCTATCCTCTATCCTATCCAATCCTCTATCCTATCCGATCCTCTATCATATCCTATCCTCTTTCCTATCCTCTATCCTATCCTATTCTCTATCCTATCCTATCCTCTATCCTATCCTACCCACTATCCTATCCAATCCTATCCTCTTTCGTCTCCTATCCTCTTTCCTATACAATCCCCTATCCTATCCTCTATCCTATCCTTTCCACTATCCAATACTTTCCTCTATAATATCCTATTTTCTATAAGATCGTAACCTCTATCCTATACTGTCCTCTATCCTATCCTATCCTCTATCCTATCCTATACTCTATCCTATCCTATCGTATATTCTATCGTATCCTATCCTCTATGCTATCCTATCCTCTATCCTATCCAATCCCCTATCCTATCCTCTATCCTATCCTATTCTCTATCCTATCCTATCCTCTATCCTATCCTATCCTCTATCCTATCCTATCCTCTATCCTATCATATCCTCTAACTTATCCTATTCTCTATCCTATCCTATCCTCTATCCTATCCTATCCTCTATCCTATCCTATCCTCTATCCTATCCTATCCTCTATCATATCCGATCCTCTATCCTATCCTATCCTCTATCCTATCCTATCCTCTAACTATCCTATCCTCTATCTTATCCTATCCTCTATCCTATCCTATCATCTATCCTATCCTATCCTCTATCCTATCCTATCCTCTATCACATCCTATCCTCTATCCTATCCAATCCTCTATCCTATCCTATCCTCTATCCTATCCTATCCTCTATCCTATCCAATCCTCTATCCTATCCTATCCTCTATCCTATCCTATCGTATCCTCTATCCTATCCTATCGTATCCTCTATCCTATCCTATCCTCTATCCTATCCTCTATCCTATCCTATCCTCTATCCTATCCTATCCTCTATCCTATCCTATCCTCTATCCTATCCTATCCTCTATCCTATCCTATCCTCTATCCTATCCTATCCTCTATCCTATCCTATCCTCTATCTTATCCTATCCTCTATCTTATCCTATCCTCTATCCTATCCTATCCTCTATCCTATCCTATCCTCTATCCTATCCTATCCTCTATCCTATCCTATCCTATCCTCTATCCTCTATCCTATCCTATCCTCTATCCTATCCTATCCTCTATCATATCCTATCCTCTATCCTATCCAATCCTCTATCCTATCCTATCCTCTATCCTATCCTATCGTATCCTCTATCCTATCCTATCGTATCCTCTATCCTATCCTATCCTCTATCCTATCCTATCCTCTATCGTATCCTATCCTCTATCCTATCCTATCCTCTATCCTATCCTATCCTCTATCTTATCCTATCCTCTATCCTATCCTATCATCTATCCTGTCCTATCCTCTATCCTCTCCTATCCTCTATCATATCCTATCCTCTATCCTATCCTATCCTCTATCCTATCGAATCCCCTATCATATCCTCTATCGTATCCTATGCTCTATCCTATCCATTCGTATCCTCTATCGTATTCTATCCTCTATCCTATCCTATCCTCTATCTTATCCTATCCTTTATCCTATCCTATCCTCTATCATATCCTATCCTCTATCCTATCCTATCCTCTATCCTATCCTATCCTCTATCCTATCCTACCCTCTATCCTATCTATTCGTATCCTCTATCGTATCCTATCCTCTATCCTGTCCTATCCTCTATCCTATCCTATCCTCTATCTTATCCTATCCTCTATCCTATCCTATATACTATCCTATCCTCTATCCTATCCTATCCTCTGTCCTATCCTATCCTCGATCCTATCCTATCTTCTATCATATCCTATCGTCTATCCTATCATATCCTCTATCTTATATAATCCTCTATCCTATCCTATCCTCTATCCTATCCTATCCTCTATCCTATCATATCCTCTATCTTATCCTATCCTCTATCCTATCCTATCCTCTATCCTATCCTATCCTCTATCCTATCCTATCCTCTATCATATCCTATCCTCTATCCTATCCTATCCTCTATCCTATCCTATCCTCTATCCTATCCTATCCTCTATCCTATCATATCCTCTAACTTATCCTATCCTCTTTCCTATCCTATCCTCTATCCTATCCTATCCTCTATCCTATCCTATCCTCTATCATATCCTATCCTCTATCCTATCCAATCCTCTATCCTATCATATCCTCTAACTTATCCTATCCTCTTTCCTATCCTATCCTCTATCCTATCCTATCCTCTATCCTCTATCCTATCCTATCCTCTATCCTATCCTATCCTCTATCATATCCTATCCTCTATCCTATCCAATCCCCTATCCGATCCTATCCTCTATCCTATCCTATCGTATCCTCTATCATATCTTATCGTATCCTCTATCCTATCCTATCCTCTATCCTATCCTATCCTCTATCCTATCCTATCCTCTATCCTATCCTACCCTCTATCCTATCCATTCGTATCCTCTATCGTATCCTATCCTCTATCCTGTCCTATCCTCTATCCTATCCTATCCTCTATCTTATCCTATCCTCTATCCTATCCTATATACTATCCTATCCTCTATCCTATCCTATCCTCTGTCCTATCCTATCCTCGATCCTATCCTATCTTCTATCATATCCTATCGTCTATCCTATCCTATCCTCTGTCATATCCTGTCCTCTATCCTATCCTATCCTCTATCCTATGCTACCCACTATCCTATCCTATCCTATCCTCTATCGTATCCTATCCTCTATCCTATCCCATCCTCTATCCTATCCTATCCTCTATCCTATCCTACCCACTATCCTATCCAATCCTATCCTCTTTCGTCTCCTATCCTCTTTCCTATACAATCCCCTATCCTATCCTCTATCCTATCCTTTCCACTATCCAATACTTTCCTCTATAATATCCTATTTTCTATAAGATCGTAACCTCTATCCTATACTGTCCTCTATCCTATCCTATCCCCTATCCTATCCTATACTCTATCCTATCCTATCGTATCCTCTATCGTATCCTATCCTCTATGCTATCCTATCCTCTATCCTATCCAATCCCCTATCCTATCCTCTATCCTATCCTATTCTCTATCCTATCCTATCCTCTATCATATCCTATCGTCTAACCTATCCAATCCTCTATCCTATCCTATCCTCCATCCTATCCTATCGTATCCTCTATCCTATCCTATCGTATCCTCTATCCTATCCTATCCTCTATCCTTACCTATCCTCTATCCTATCCTACCCTCTATCCTATCCATTCGTATCCTCTATCGTATCCTATCCTCTATCCTGTCCTATCCTCTATCCTATCTTATCCTCTATCTTATCCTATCCTCTATCCTATCCTATATACTATCCTATCCTCTATCCTATCCTATCCTCTGTCGTATCCTATCCTCGATCCTATCCTATCTTCTATAATATCCTATCGTCTATCCTATCATATCCTCTAACTATCCTATCCTCTATCTTATCCTATCCTCTATTATATCCTATCATCTATCCTATCCTATCCTCTATCCTATCCTATCCTCTATCATATCCTATCCTCTATCCTATCCAATCCTCTATCCTATCCTATCCTCTATCCTATCCTATCCTCTATCATATCCTATCCTCTATCCTATCCAATCCTCTATCCTATCCTATCCTCTATCCTATCCTATCGTATCCTCTATCCTATCCTATCGTATCCTCTATCCTATCCTATCCTCTATCCTATCCTGTCCTCTATCCTATCCTATCCTCTATCCTATCCTATCCTCTATCCTATCCTATCCTCTATCCTATCCTATCCTCTATCCTATCCTATCCTCTATCCTATCCTATCCTCTATCCTATCCTATCCTCTATCTTATCCTATCCTCTATCCTATCCTATCCTCTACCCTATCATATCCTCTAACTTATCCTTTCCTCTTTCCTATCCTATCCTCTATCCTATCCTATCCTCTATCCTATCCTATCCTCTATCCTATCCTATCCTCTATCCTAACCTATCCTCTATCCTATCCTATCCTCTATCCTATCCTATCCTCTATCCTATCCTATCCTCTATCCTCTATCCTATCCTATCCTCTATCCTATCCTATCCTCTATCCTATCCTATCGTATCCTCTATCCTATCCTATCGTATCCTCTATCCTATCCTATCCTTATCCTATCCTATCCTCTATCGTATCCTATCCTCTATCCTATCCTATCCTCTATCCTATCCTATCCTCTATCTTATCCTATCCTCTATCCTATCCTATCATCTATCCTGTCCTATCCTCTATCCTCTCCTATCCTCTATCATATCCTATCCTCTATCCTATCCTATCCTCTATCCTATCGAATCCCCTATCCTATCCTCTATCGTACCCTATGCTCTATCCTATCCTATCCTCTATCTTATCCTATCCTTTATCCTATCCTATCCTCTATCATATCCTATCCTCTATCCTATCCTATCCTCTATCCTATCCTATCCTCTATACTATCCTACCCTCTATCCTATCTATTCGTATCCTCTATCGTATCCTATCCTCTATCCTGTCCTTTCCTCTATCCTATCCTATCCTCTATCTTATCCTATCCTCTATCCTATCCTATATACTATCCTATCCTCTATCCTATCCTATCCTCTGTCCTATCCTATCCTCGATCCTATCCTATCTTCTATCATATCCTATCGTATATCCTATCATATCCTCTATCTTATAATATCCTCTATCCTATCCTATCCTCTATCCTATCCTATCCTCTATCCTATCATATCCTCTATCCTATCCTATCCTCTATCCTATCCTATCCTCTATCCTATCCTATCCTCTATCATATCCTATCCTCTATCCTATCCTATCCTCTATCCTATCCTATCCTCTATCCTATCCTATCCTCTATCCTATCATATCCTCTAACTTATCCTATCCTCTTTCCTATCCTATCCTCTATCCTATCCTATCCTCTATCCTATCCAATCCTCTATCATATCCTATCCTCTATCCTATCCAATCCTCTATCCTATCATATCCTCTAACTTATCCTATCCTCTTTCCTATCCTATCCTCTATCCTATACTATCCTCTATCCTATCCTATCCTCTATCCTATCCTATCCTCTATCCTATCCTATCCTCTATCATATCCTATCCTCTATCCTATCCTATCCTCTATCCTATCCTATCCTCTATCCTATCCTATCCTCTATCCTATCCAATCCTCTATCCTATCCTATCCTCTATCCTATCCTATCCTCTATCCTATCCAATCCTCTATCATATCCTATCCTCTATCCTATCCAATCCTCTATCCTATCATATCCTCTAACTTATCCTATCCTCTTTCCTATCCTATCCTCTATCCTATACTATCCTCTATCCTATCCTATCCTCTATCCTATCCTATCCTCTATCCTATCCTATCCTCTATCATATCCTATCCTCTATCCTATCCTATCCTCTATCCTATCCTATCCTCTATCCTATCCTATCCTCTATCCTATCCAATCCTCTATCCTATCCTATCCTCTATCCTATCCTATCGAATCCTCTATCCTATCCTATCGTATCCTCTATCCTATCCTATCGTATCCTCTATCCTATCCTATCCTCTATCCTATCCTATCCTCTATCCTATCCTATCCTCTGTCCTATCCTATCCTCGATCCTATCCTATCTTCTATCATATCCTATCGTCTATCCTATCATATCCTCTATCTTATAATATCCTCTATCCAATCCTATCCTCTATCCTATCCTATCCACTATCCTATCCTATCCTCTGTCATATCCTGTCCTCTATCCTATCCTATCCTCTATCCTATCCTATCCTCTATCCTATCCTATCCTCTATCCTATCCTATCCTCTATCCTATCCATTCGTAACCTCTATCATATCCTATCCTCTATCCTATCCAATCCTCTATCCGATCCTATCCTCTATCCTATCCTATCGTATCCTCTATCATATCTTATCGTATCCTCTATCCTATCCTATCCTCTATCCTATCCTATCCTCTATCCTATCCTATCCTCTATCCTATCCTACCCTCTATCCTATCCATTCGTATCCTCTATCGTATCCTATCCTCTATCCTGTCCTATCCTCTATCCTATCCTATCCTCTATCTTATCCTATCCTCTATCCTATCCTATATAGTATCCTATCCTCTATCCTATCCTATCCTCTGTCCTATCCTATCCTCGATCCTATCCTATCTTCTATCATATCCTATCGTCTATCCTATCATATCCTCTATCTTATAATATCCTCTATCCAATCCTATCCTCTATCCTATCCTATCCACTATCCTATCCTATCCTCTGTCATATCCTGTCCTCTATCCTATCCTATCCTCTATCCTATCCTATCCTCTATCCTATCCTATCCTCTATCCTATCCTATCCTCTATCCTATCCATTCGTAACCTCTATCATATCCTATCCTCTATCCTATCCAATCCTCTATCCGATCCTATCCTCTATCCTATCCTATCGTATCCTCTATCATATCTTATCGTATCCTCTATCCTATCCTATCCTCTATCCTATCCTATCCTCTATCCTATCCTATCCTCTATCCTATCCTACCCTCTATCCTATCCATTCGTATCCTCTATCGTATCCTATCCTATATACTATCCTATCCTCTATCCTATCCTATCCTCTGTCCTATCCTATCCTCGATCCTATCCTATCTTCTATCATATCCTATTGTCTATCCTATCATATCCTCTATCTTATAATATCCTCTATCCTATCCTATCCTCTATCCTATCCTATCCACTATCCTATCCTATCCTCTGTCATATCCTGTCCTCTATCCTATCCTATCCTCTATCCTATGCTACCCACTATCCTATCCTATCCTATCCTCTATCGTATCCTATCCTCTATCCTATCCTATCCTCTATCCTAACCTATCCTCTATCCTATCCTACCCACTATCCTATCCAATCCTATCCTCTTTCGTCTCCTATCCTCTTTCCTATACAATCCCCTATCCTATCCTCAATCCTATCGTTTCCACTGTCCAATACTTTCCTCTATAATATCCTATTTTCTATAAGATCGTAACCTCTATCCTATACTGTCCTCTATCCTATCCTATCCTCTATCCTATCCTATACTCTATCCTATCCTATCGTATCCTCTATCGTATCCTATCCTCTATGCTATCCTATCCTCTATCCTATCCAATCCCCTATCCTATCCTCTATCCTATCCTATTCTCTATCCTATCCTATCCTCTATTATATCCTATCCTCTAACCTATCCAATCCTCTATCCTATCCTATCCTCCATCCTATCCTATCGTATCCTCTATCCTATCCTATCGTATCCTCTATCCTATCCTATCCTCTATCCTATCCTATCCTCTATCCTATCCTACCCTCTATCCTATCCATTCGTATCCTCTATCGTATCCTATCCTCTATCCTGTCCTATCCTCTATCCTATCTTATCCTCTATCTTATCCTATCCTCTATCCTATCCTATATACTATCCTATCCTATATACTATCCTATCCTCTATCCTATCCTATCCTCTGTCGTATCCTATCCTCGATCCTATCCTATCTTCTATAATATCCTATCGTCTATCCTATCATATCCTCTATCTTATAATATCCTCTATCCTATCCTATCCTCTATCCTATCCTATCCTCTATCTTATCCTATAATCTATCCTATCCTATCATCTATCCTATCCTGTCCTCTATCCTATCCTATCGTATCCTCTATCATATCCTATCCTCTATCCTATCCAATCCTCTATCCTATCCTATCCTCTATCCTATCCTATCCTCTATCATATCCTATCCTCTATCCTATCCAATCCTCTATCCTATCCTATCCTCTATCCTATCCTCTATCCTATCCTATCCTCTATCCTATCCTATCCTCTATCATATCCCATCCTCTATCCTATCCAATCCTCTATCCTATCCTATCCTCTATCCTATCCTACCCTCTATCCTATCCTTTCGTATCCTCTATCGTATCCTATCCTCTATCCTATCCTATCCTCTATCCAATCCTATCCTCTATCCTATCCTATCCTCTATCATATCCTATCCTCTATCCTATCCAATCCTCTATCCTATCCTTTCCTTCATCCTATCCTATCGTATCCTCTATCCTATCCTATCGTATCCTCTATCCTATCCTATCCTCTATCCTATCCTATCCTCTATCCTACCATATCCTCTAACTTATCCTATTCTCTATCCTATCCTATCCTCTATCCTATCCTATCCTCTATCATATCCTATCCTCTATCCTATCCTATCCTCTATCCTATCCTATCCTCTATCCTATCCTATCCCCTATCCTATCCTTACGTATCCTCTATCGTATCCTATCCTCTATCCTATCCTATCCTCTATCCTATCCTATCCTCTATCTTATCCTATCCTCTATCCTATCCTATCATCTATCCTATCCTATCCTCTATCCTATCCTATCCTCTATCATATCCTATCCTCTATCCTATCCAATCCTCTATCCTATCCTATCCTCTATCCTATCCTATCCTCTATCATATCCTATCCTCTATCCTATCCAATCCTCTATCCTATCCTATCCTCTATCCTATGCTATCGAATCCTCTATCGTATCCTATCGTATCCTCTATCCTATCCTATCCTCTATCCTATCCTATCCTCTATCCTATCATATCCTCTATCTTATCCTATCCTCTATCCTATCCTATCCTCTATCCTATCCTATCCTCTATCCTATCCTAACCTCTATCATATCCTATCCTCTATCCTATCCTATCCTCTATCCTATCCTATCCTCTATCCTATCCTATCCTCTATCCTATCATATCCTCTAACTTATCCTATCCTCTTTCCTATCCTATCCTATATCCTATCCTATCCTCTATCCTATCCTATCATCTATTCTGTCCTATCCTCTATCCTCTCCTATCCTCTATCATATATTATCCTCTATCCTATCCTATCCTCTATCCTATCCTACCCTCTATCCTATCAATTCGTATCCTCTATCGTATCCTATCCTCTATCCTGTCCTATCCTCTATCCTATCCTATCCTCTATCTTATCCTATCCTCTATCCTATCCTATATACTATCCTATCCTCTATCCTATCCTATCCTCTGTCCTATCCTATCCTCGATCCTATCCTATCTTCTATCATATCCTATCGTCTATCCTATCATATCCTCTATCTTTTAATATCCTCTATCCTATCCTATCCTCTATCCTATCCTATCCACTATCCTATCCTATCCTCTGTCATATCCTGTCCTCTATCCTATCATATCCTCTATCCTATGCTACCCACTATCCTATCCTATCCTATCCTCTATCGTATCCTATCCTCTATCCTATACCATCCTCTATCCTATCCTATCCTCTATCCTATCCTATCCTCTATCCTATCATATCCTCTATCTTATCCTATCCTCTATCCTATCCTATCCTCTATCCTATCCTATCCTCTATCCTATCCTATCCTCTATCATATCCTATCCTCTATCCTATCCTATCCTCTATCCTATCCTATCCTCTATCCTATCCTATCCTCTACCCTATCCTATCGTATCCGCTATCCTATCCTGTCTTCTATCCTATCCAATCCTCTATCCTATCCGATCCTCTATCATATCCTATCCTCTTTCCTATCCTCTATCCTATCCTATTCTCTATCCTATCCTATCCTCTATCCTATCCTTTCCACTATCCAATACTTTCCTCTATAATATCCTATTTTCTATAAGATTGTAACCTCTATCCTATACTGTCCTCTATCCTATCCTATCCTCTATCATATCCTATAATTTATCCTATCCTATCGTATATTCTATCGTATCCTATCCTCTATCCTATCCAATCCTCTATCCTATCCTATCCTCTATCCTATCCTATCCTCTATCATATCCTATCCTCTATCCTATCCAATCCTCTATCCTATCCTATCCTCTATCCTATCCTATCCTCTACCCTATCATATCCTCTAACTTATCCTATCCTCTTTCCTATCCTATCCTCTATCCTATCCTATCCTCTATCCTATCCTATCCTCTATCCTATCCTATCCTCTATCTTATCCTATCCTCTATCCTATCCTATCCTCTATCCTATCCTATCCTCTATCCTATCCTATCCTCTATCCTATCCTATCCTCTATCCTCTATGCTATCCTATCCTCTATCCTATCCTATCCTCTATCATATCCTATCCTCTATCCTATCCAATCCTCTATCCTATCCTATCCTCTATCCTATCCTATCGTATCCTCTATCCTATCCTATCGTACCCTCTATCCTATCCTATCCTCTATCCTATCCTATCCTCTATCGTATCCTATCATCTATCCTATCCTATCCTCTATCCTATCCTATCCTCTATCTTATCCTATCCTCTATCCTATCCTATCATCTATCCTGTCCTATCCTCTATCCTCTCCTATCCTCTATCATATCCTATCCTCTATCCTATCCTATCCTCTATCCTATCGAATCCCCTATCCTATCCTCTATCGTATCCTATGCTCTATCCTATCCATTCGTATCCTCTATCGTATTCTATCCTCTATCCTATCCTATCCTCTATCTTATCCTATCCTTTATCCTATCCTATCCTCTATCATATCCTATCCTCTATCCTATCCTATCCTCTATCCTATCCTACCCTCTATCCTATCCTACCCTCTATCCTATCTATTCGTATCCTCTATCGTATCCTATCCTCTATCCTGTCCTATCCTCTATCCTATCCTATCCTCTATCTTATCCTATCCTCTATCCTGTCCTATATACTATCCTATCCTCTATCCTATCCTATCCTCTGTCCTATCCTATCCTCGATCCTATCCTATCTTCTATCATATCCTATCGTCTATCCTATCATATCCTCTATCTTATAATATCCTCTATCCTATCCTATCCTCTATCCTATCCTATCCTCTATCCTATCATATCCTCTATCTTATCCTATCCTCTATCCTATCCTATCCTCTATCCTATCCTATCCTCTATCCTATCCTATCCTCTATCATATCCTATCCTCTATCCTATCCTATCCTCTATCCTATCCTATCCTCTATCCTATCCTATCCTCTATCCTATCATATCCTCTAACTTATCCTATCCTCTTTCCTATCCTATCCTCTATCCTATCCTATCCTCTATCCTATCCTATCCTCTATCATATCCTATCCTCTATCCTATCCAATCCTCTATCCTATCATATCCTCTAACTTATCCTATCCTCTTTCCTATCCTATCCTCTATCCTATCCTATCCTCTATCCTATCCTATCCTCTATCCTATCCAATCCTCTATCCTATCATATCCTCTAATTTATCCTATCCTCTTTCCTATCCTATCCTCTATCCTATCCTATCCTCTATCCTATCCTATCCTCTATCTTATCCTATCCTCTATCCTATCCTATCCTCTATCCTATCCTATCCTCTATCCTATCCTATCCTCTATCCTATCCTATCCTCTATCCTATCCTATCCTCTATCCTATCCTATCCTCTATCCTCTATCCTATCCTATCCTCTATCCTATCCTATCCTCTATCATATCCTATCCTCTATCCTATCCAATCCTCTATCCGATCCTATCCTATCTTCTATCATATCCTATCGTCTATCCTATCATATCCTCTATCTTATAATATCCTCTATCCTATCCTATCCTCTATCCTATCCTATCCTCTATCCTATCATATCCTCTATCTTATCCTATCCTCTATCCTATCCTATCCTCTATCCTATCCTATCCTCTATCCTATCCTATCCTCTATCATATCCTACCCTCTATCCTATCCACTCCTCTATCCTATCCTATCCTCTATCCTATCCTACCCTCTATCCTATCCATTCGTAACCTCTATCGTATCCTATCCTCTATCCTATCCTATCATCTATCCTATCCTATCCTCTATCTTATCCTATCCTGTATCCTATCCTATCCTCTATCCTATCCTATCCTCTATCCTATCCTATCCTCTATCCTATCCTATCCTCTATCCTATCCTATCCTCTATCCTATCCTATCCTCTATCCTCTATCCTATCCTATCCTCTATCCTATCCTATCCTCTATCATATCCTATCCTCTATCCTATCCAATCCTCTATCCGATCCTATCCTCTATCCTATCCTATCGTATCCTCTATCATATCTTATCGTATCCTCTATCCTATCCTATCCTCTATCCTATCCTATCCTCTATCCTATCCTATCCTCTATCCTATCCTATCCTCTATCCTATCCTATCCTCTATCCTATCCTATCCTATCCTCTATCATATCCTATCCTCTATCCTATCCAATCCTCTATCCTATCCTATCCTCTATCCTATCCTATCCTCTATCCTATCCTATCCTCTATCCTATCGTATCCTCTATCCTATCCTATCCTCTATCCTATCCTATCCTCTATCCTATCCTATCCTCTATCCTATCCTCTCCTCTATCCTATCCTATCCTCTATCCTATCCTATCCTCTATCCTATCCTGTCCTCTATCCTATCCTATCCTCTATCCTATCCTATCCTCTATCCTATCCTATCCTCTATCCTATCCTATCCTCTATCCTATCCTATCCTCTATCCTATCCTCTCCTCTATCCTATCCTATCCTCTATCCTATCCTATCCTCTATCCTATCCTGTCCTCTATCCTATCCTATCCTCTATCCTATCCAATCCTCTATCCGATCCTATCCTCTATCCTATCCTATCGTATCCTCTATCATATCTTATCGTATCCTCTATCCTATCCTATCCTCTATCCTATCCTATCCTCTATCCTATCATATCCTCTAACTTATCCTATCCTCTTTCCTATCCTATCCTCTATCCTATCCTATCCTCTATCCTATCCTATCCTCTATCATATCCTATCCTCTATCCTATCCAATCCTCTATCCTATCATATCCTCTAACTTATCCTATCGTCTTTCCTATCCTATCCTCTATCCTATCCTATTCTCTATCCTATCCTATCCTCTATCATATCCTATCCTCTATCCTATCCTATCCTCTATCCTATCCTATCCTCTATCATATCTTATCCTCTATCCTATCCTATCCTCTATCCTATCCTATCCTCTATCCTATCCTATCCTCTATCCTATCCTACCCTCTATCCTATCCATTCGTATCCTCTATCGTATCCTATCCTCTATCCTATCCTCTATCCTATCCTATCCTCTATCCTATCCTATCCTCTATCCTATCCTATCCTCTATCCTATCATATCCTCTATCTTATCCTATCCCCTATCCTATCCTATCCTCTATCCTATCCTATCCTCTATCCTATCCTATCCTCTATCATATCCTATCCTCTATCCTATCCTATCCTCTATCCTATCCTATCCTCTATCCTATCCTATCCTCTACCCTATCATATCCTCTAACTTATCCTATCCTCTTTCCTATCCTATCCTCTATCCTATCCTATCCTCTATCCTATCCTATCCTCTATCATATCCTATCCTCTATCCTATCCAATCCTCTATCCTATCATATCCTCTAACTTATCCTATCCTCTTTCCTATCCTATCCTCTATCCTATCCTATCCTCTATCCTATCCTATCCTCTATCATATCCTATCCTCTATCCTATCCTATTCTCTATCCTATCCTATCCTCTATCCTATCCTACCCTCTATCCTATCCATTCGTAACATCTATCGTATCCTATCCTCTATCCTATCCTATCCTCTATCCTATCCTATCCTCTATCTTATCCTATCCTCTATCCTATCCTATCCTCTATCCTATCCTATCCTCTATACTATCCTATCCTCTATACTATCCTATCCTCTATCCTATCCTATCCTCTATCCTCTATCCTATCCTATCCTCTATCCTATACTATCCTTTATCATATCCTATCCTCTATCCTATCCAATCCTCTATCCGATCCTATCCTCTATCCTATCCTATCCTCTATCTTATCCTATCCTCTATCCTATCCTATCCTCTATCCTATCCTATCCTCTATCCTATCCTATCCTCTATCCTATCCTATCGTCTATCCTATCCTATCCTCTATCCTTCATCCTATCCTATCGTATCCTCTATCCTATCCGATCGTATCCTCTCTCCTATCCTATCCTCTATCCTATCCTATCCTCTATCCTACCATATCCTCTAACTTATCCTATTCTCTATCCTATCCTATCCTCTATCCTATCCTATCCTATCCTCTATCCTATCCTATCCTCTATCATATCCTATCCTCTATCCTATCCTATCCTCTATCCTATCCTATCCTCTATCCTATCCTATCCCCTATCCTATCCTTACGTATCCTCTATCGTATCCTATCCTCTATCCTATCCTATCCTCTATCCTATCCTATCCTCTATCTTATCCTATCCTCTATCCTATCCTATCATCTATACTATCCTATCCTCTATCCTATCCTATCCTCTATCATATCCTATCCTCTATCCTATCCAATCCTCTATCCTATCCTATCCTCTATCCTATCCTATCCCCTATCCTATCCTTACGTATCCTCTATCGTATCCTATCCTCTATCCTATCCTATCCTCTATCCTATCCTATCCTCTATCTTATCCTATCCTCTATCCTATCCTATCATCTATCCTATCCTATCCTCTATCATATCCTATCCTCTATCCCATCCAATCCTCTATCCTATCCTATCCTCTATCCTATCCTATCAAATCCTCTATCCTATCCTATCGTATCCTCTATCCTATCCTATCCTCTATCCTATCATATCCTCTATCCTATCATATCCTCTATCTTATCCTATCCTCTATCCTATCCTATCCTCTATCCTATCCTATCCTCTATCCTATCCTATCCTCTATCATATCCTATCCTCTATCCTATCCTATCCTCTATCCTATCCTATCCTCTATCCTATCCTATCCTCTATCCTATCCTATCCTCTATCATATCCTATCCTCTATCCTATCCTATCCTCTATCCTATCCTATCCTCTATCCTATCCTACCCTCTATCCTATCCATTCGTAACCTCTATCGTATCCTATCCTGTATCCTATCCTATCCTCTATCCTATCCTATCCTCTATCCTATCCTATCCTCTTTCCTATCCTATCCTCTATCCTATCCTATCCTCTATCCTATCCTATCCTCTATCATATCCTATCCTCTATCCTATCCAATCCTCTATCCTATCATATCCTCTAACTTATCCTATCCTCTTTCCTATCCTATCCTCTATCCTATCCTATTCTCTATCCTATCCTATCCTCTATCATATCCTATCCTCTATCCTATCCTATCCTCTATCCTATCCTATCCTCTATCATATCTTATCCTCTAACTTATCCTATCCTCTATCCTATCCTATCCTCTATCCTATCCTACCCTCTATCCTATCCATTCGTATCCTCTATCGTATCCTATCCTCTATCCTATCCTATCCTCTATCCTATCCTATCCTCTATCCTATCCTATCCTCTATCCTACCCTATCCTCTATCCTATCCTATCCTGTATCCTATCCTATCCTCTATCCTATCATATCCTCTAACTTATCCTGTCCTCTTTCCTATCCTATCCTCTATCCTATCCTATCCTCTATCCTATCCTATCCTCTATCATATCCTATCCTCTATCCTATCCAATCCTCTATCCTATCATATCCTCTAACTTATCCTATCCTCTTTCCTATCCTATCCTCTATCCTATCGTATCCTCTATCCTATCCTATCCCCTATCATATCCTATCCTCTATCCTATCCTATCCTCTATCCTATCCTATCCTCTATCATATCTTATCCTCTATCCTATCCTATCCTCTATCCTATCCTATCCTCTATCCTATCCTACCCTCTATCCTATCCATTCGTATCCTCTATCGTATCCTATCCTCTATCCTGTCCTATCCTCTATCCTATCTTATCCTCTATCTTATCCTATCCTCTATCCTATCCTATATACTATCCTATCCTCTATCCTATCCTATCCTCTGTCGTATCCTATCCTCGATCCTATCCTATCTTCTATAATATCCTATCGTCTATCCTATCATATCCTCTATCTTATAATATCCTCTATCCTATCCTATCCTCTATCCTATCCTATCCTCTATCTTATCCTATCCTCTATCCTATCCTATCATCTATCCTATCCTGTCCTCTATCCTATCCTATCGTATCCTCTATCATATCCTATCCTCTATCCTATCCAATCCTCTATCCTATCTTTTCCTCTATCCTATCCTCTATCCTATCCTATCCTCTATCCTATCCTATCCTCTATCCTATCCTATCCTCTATCCTATCCTATCCTCTATCCTATCCTATCCTCTATCATAGCCTATCCTCTATCCTATCCTATCCTCTATCCTATCCTATCCTCTATCCTATCCTATCCTCTATCCTATCATATCCTCTAACTTATCCTATCCTCTTTCCTATCCTATCCTCTATCCTATCCTATCCTCTATCCTATCCTATCCTCTATCATATCCTATCCTCTATCCTATCCAATGCTCTATCCTATCCTACTATCTATCCTATCCTACCCTCTATCCTATCCTTTCGTATCCTCTATCGTATCCTATCCTCTATCCTATCCTGTCCTCTATCCAATCCTATCCTCTATCTTATCCTATCCTCTATCCTATCCTATCATCTATCCTGTCCTATCCTCTATCCTCTCCTATCCTCTATCATATCCTATCCTCTATCCTATCCTATCCTCTATCCTATCCAATCCCCTATCCTATCCTCTATCTTATCCTATCCTCTATCCTATCCTATCATCTATCCTGTCCTATCCTCTATCCTCTCCTATCCTCTATCATATCCTATCCTCTATCCTATCCTATCCTCTATCCTATCCAATCCCCTATCCTATCCTCTATCTTATCCTATCCTCTATCCTATCCTATCATCTATCCTGTCCTATCCTCTATCCCATCCAATCCTCTATCCTATCCTATCCTCTATCCTATCCTATCAAATCCTCTATCCTATCCTATCGTATCCTCTATCCTATCCTATCCTCTATCCTATCATATCCTCTATCCTATCATATCCTCTATCTTATCCTATCCTCTATCCTATCCTATCCTCTATCCTATCCTATCCTCTATCCTATCCTATCCTCTATCATATCCTATCCTCTATCCTATCCTATCCTCTATCCTATCCTATCCTCTATCCTATCCTATCCTCTATCCTATCCTATCCTCTATCATATCCTATCCTCTATCCTATCCTATCCTCTATCCTATCCTATCCTCTATCCTATCCTACCCTCTATCCTATCCATTCGTAACCTCTATCGTATCCTATCCTGTATCCTATCCTATCCTCTATCCTATCCTATCCTCTATCCTATCCTATCCTCTTTCCTATCCTATCCTCTATCCTATCCTATCCTCTATCCTATCCTATCCTCTATCATATCCTATCCTCTATCCTATCCAATCCTCTATCCTATCATATCCTCTAACTTATCCTATCCTCTTTCCTATCCTATCCTCTATCCTATCCTATTCTCTATCCTATCCTATCCTCTATCATATCCTATCCTCTATCCTATCCTATCCTCTATCCTATCCTATCCTCTATCATATCTTATCCTCTAACTTATCCTATCCTCTATCCTATCCTATCCTCTATCCTATCCTACCCTCTATCCTATCCATTCGTATCCTCTATCGTATCCTATCCTCTATCCTATCCTATCCTCTATCCTATCCTATCCTCTATCCTATCCTATCCTCTATCCTACCCTATCCTCTATCCTATCCTATCCTGTATCCTATCCTATCCTCTATCCTATCATATCCTCTAACTTATCCTGTCCTCTTTCCTATCCTATCCTCTATCCTATCCTATCCTCTATCCTATCCTATCCTCTATCATATCCTATCCTCTATCCTATCCAATCCTCTATCCTATCATATCCTCTAACTTATCCTATCCTCTTTCCTATCCTATCCTCTATCCTATCGTATCCTCTATCCTATCCTATCCCCTATCATATCCTATCCTCTATCCTATCCTATCCTCTATCCTATCCTATCCTCTATCATATCTTATCCTCTATCCTATCCTATCCTCTATCCTATCCTATCCTCTATCCTATCCTACCCTCTATCCTATCCATTCGTATCCTCTATCGTATCCTATCCTCTATCCTGTCCTATCCTCTATCCTATCTTATCCTCTATCTTATCCTATCCTCTATCCTATCCTATATACTATCCTATCCTCTATCCTATCCTATCCTCTGTCGTATCCTATCCTCGATCCTATCCTATCTTCTATAATATCCTATCGTCTATCCTATCATATCCTCTATCTTATAATATCCTCTATCCTATCCTATCCTCTATCCTATCCTATCCTCTATCTTATCCTATCCTCTATCCTATCCTATCATCTATCCTATCCTGTCCTCTATCCTATCCTATCGTATCCTCTATCATATCCTATCCTCTATCCTATCCAATCCTCTATCCTATCTTTTCCTCTATCCTATCCTCTATCCTATCCTATCCTCTATCCTATCCTATCCTCTATCCTATCCTATCCTCTATCCTATCCTATCCTCTATCATAGCCTATCCTCTATCCTATCCTATCCTCTATCCTATCCTATCCTCTATCCTATCCTATCCTCTATCCTATCATATCCTCTAACTTATCCTATCCTCTTTCCTATCCTATCCTCTATCCTATCCTATCCTCTATCCTATCCTATCCTCTATCATATCCTATCCTCTATCCTATCCAATGCTCTATCCTATCCTACTATCTATCCTATCCTACCCTCTATCCTATCCTTTCGTATCCTCTATCGTATCCTATCCTCTATCCTATCCTGTCCTCTATCCAATCCTATCCTCTATCTTATCCTATCCTCTATCCTATCCTATCATCTATCCTGTCCTATCCTCTATCCTCTCCTATCCTCTATCATATCCTATCCTCTATCCTATCCTATCCTCTATCCTATCCAATCCCCTATCCTATCCTCTATCTTATCCTATCCTCTATCCTATCCTATCATCTATCCTGTCCTATCCTCTATCCTCTCCTATCCTCTATCATATCCTATCCTCTATCCTATCCTATCCTCTATCCTATCCAATCCCCTATCCTATCCTCTATCCTATCCTATCCTCTATCTTATCCTATCCTCTATCCTATCCTATCCTCTATCATATCCTATCCTCTATCCTATCCTATCCTCTATCCTATCCTACCCTCTATCCTATCCATTCGTATCCTCTATCGTATCCAATCCTCTATCCTATCCTATCCTCTATCCTATCCCATCCTCTATCCTATCCTATCCTCTATCCTATCCTATCCTCTATCCTATCCTATCCTCTATCCTATCCTATCCTCTATCCTATCCTATCCTCTATCCTATCCTATCCTCTATCCTTCATCCTATCCTATCGTATCCTCTATCCTATCCTATCGTATCCTCTATCCTATCCTATCCTCTATCCTATCCTATCCTCTATCCTACCATATCCTCTAACTTATCCTATTCTCTATCCTATCCTATCCTCTATCCTATCCTATCCTATCCTCTATCCTATCCAATCCTCTATCCTATCATATCCTCTAACTTATCCTATCCTCTAACTTATCCTATCCTCTTTCCTATCCTATCCTCTATCCTATCCTATCCTCTATCCTATCCTATCCTCTATCATATCCTATCCTCTATCCTATCCAATCCTCTATCCTATCCTACTATCTATCCTATCCTACCCTCTATCCTATCCTTTCGTATCCTCTATCGTATCCTATCCTCTATCCTATCCTATCCTCTATCCAATCCTATCCTCTATCTTATCCTATCCTCTATCCTATCCTATCATCTATCCTGTCCTATCCTCTATCCTCTCCTATCCTCTATCATATCCTATCCTCTATCCTATCCTATCCTCTATCCTATCCAATCCCCTATCCTATCCTCTATCGTATCCTATGCTCTATCCTATCCATTCGTATCCTCTATCGTATCCTATCCCCCACCCTATCCTATCCTCTATCCTATCCTATCCTCTATCTTATCCTATCCTCTATCCTATCCTATCCTCTATCCTATCCTATCCTCTATCCTATCCTATCCTCTATCCTATCCTATCCTCTATCCTTCATCCTATCCTATCGTATCCTCTATCCTATCCGATCGTATCCTCTATCCTATCCTATCCTCTATCCTATCCTATCCTCTATCCTACCATATCCTCTAACTTATCCTATTCTCTATCCTATCCTATCCTCTATCCTATCCTATCCTATCCTCTATCCTATCCTATCCTCTATCATATCCTATCCTCTATCCTATCCTATCCTCTATCCTATCCTATCCTCTATCCTATCCTATCCCCTATCCTATCCTTACGTATCCTCTATCGTATCCTATCCTCTATCCTATCCTATCCTCTATCCTATCCTATCCTCTATCTTATCCTATCCTCTATCCTATCCTATCATCTATCCTATCCTATCCTCTATCCTATCCTATCCTCTATCATATCCTATCCTCTATCCTATCCAATCCTCTATCCTATCCTATCCTCTATCCTATCCTATCCCCTATCCTATCCTTACGTATCCTCTATCGTATCCTATCCTCTATCCTATCCTATCCTCTATCCTATCCTATCCTCTATCTT
Organism: Halictus rubicundus; assembly: GCF_050948215.1. Lineage (NCBI taxonomy): Eukaryota > Metazoa > Arthropoda > Insecta > Hymenoptera > Halictidae > Halictus > Halictus rubicundus. The sequence continues at coordinate 160,754 of NW_027488955.1, read as the reverse complement.
ATCCTATCCTCTATCCTATCCTATCATCTATCCTATCCTATCCTCTATCATATCCTATCCTCTATCCCATCCAATCCTCTATCCTATCCTATCCTCTATCCTATCCTATCAAATCCTCTATCCTATCCTATCGTATCCTCTATCCTATCCTATCCTCTATCCTATCATATCCTCTATCCTATCATATCCTCTATCTTATCCTATCCTCTATCCTATCCTATCCTCTATCCTATCCTATCCTCTATCCTATCCTATCCTCTATCATATCCTATCCTCTATCCTATCCTATCCTCTATCCTATCCTATCCTCTATCCTATCCTATCCTCTATCCTATCCTATCCTCTATCATATCCTATCCTCTATCCTATCCTATCCTCTATCCTATCCTATCCTCTATCCTATCCTACCCTCTATCCTATCCATTCGTAACCTCTATCGTATCCTATCCTCTATCCTATCCTATCCTCTATCCTATCCTATCCTCTATCTTATCCTATCCTCTATCCTATCCTATCCTCTATCCTATCCTATCCTCTATCCTATCCTATCCTCTATCCTATCCTATCCTCTATCCTCTATCCTATCCTATCCTCTATCCTATCCTATCCTCTATCATATCCTATCCTCTATCCTATCCAATCCTCTATCCTATCCTATCCTCTATCCTATCCTATCGTATCCTCTATCCTATCCTATCCTCTATCCTATCCTACCCTCTATCCTATCCATTCGTATCCTCTATCATATCCTATCCTCTATCCTATCATATCCTCTAACTTATCCTATTCTCTATCCTATCCAATCCTCTATCCTATCCTATCCTCTATCCTATCCTATCCTCTATGATATCCGATCCTCTATCCTATCCTATCCACTATCCTATCCTATCCTCTAACTATCCTATCCTCTATCTTATCCTATCCTCTATCCTATCCTATCATCTATCCTATCCTATCCTATATCCTATCCTATCCTATCCTCTATCATATCCTATCCTCTATCCTATCCAATCCTCTATCCTATCCTATCCTCTATCCTATCCTATCCTCTATCCTATCCTATCCTCTATCCAATCCTATCCTCTATCCTATCCTATCCTCTATCCTATCCTATCCTCTATCCTATCCTATCCTCTATCCTATCCTATCCTCTATCCTATCCTATCCTCTATCCTATCCTATCCTCTATCCTATCCTATCCTCTATCCTATCCTATCCTCTATCCTATCCTATCCTCTATCCTATCCTATCCTCTATCCTATCCTATCCTCTATCCCATCATATCCTCTAACTTATCCTATCCTCTTTCCTATCCTATCCTCTATCCTATCCTATCCTCTATCCTATCCTATCCTCTATCATATCCTATCCTCTATCCTATCCAATCCTCTATCCTATCATATCCTCTAACTTATCCTATCCTCTTTCCTATCCTATCCTCTATCCTATCCTATTCTCTATCCTATCCTATCCTCTATCATATCCTATCCTCTATCCTATCCTATCCTCTATCCTATCCTATCCTCTATCATATCTTATCCTCTATCCTATCCTATCCTCTATCCTATCCTATCCTCTATCCTATCCTACCCTCTATCCTATCCATTCGTATCCTCTATCGTATCCTATCCTCTATCCTATCCTATCCTCTATCCTATCCTATCCTCTATCCTATCCTATCCTCTATCCTATCCTATCCTCTATCCTATCCTATCCTCTATCCTATCCTATCCTCTATCCTATCATATCCTCTAACTTATCCTGTCCTCTTTCCTATCCTATCCTCTATCCTATCCTATCCTCTATCCTATCCTATCCTCTATCATATCCTATCCTCTATCCTATCCAATCCTCTATCCTATCATATCCTCTAACTTATCCTATTCTCTATCCTATCCAATCCTCTATCCTATCCTATCCTCTATCCTATCCTATCCTCTATGATATCCGATCCTCTATCCTATCCTATCCACTATCCTATCCTATCCTCTAACTATCCTATCCTCTATCCTATCCTATCCTCTATCCTATCCTATCCTCTATCCTATCCTATCCTCTATCCTATCCTACCCTCTATCCTATCCATTCGTATCCTCTATCGTATCCTATCCTCTATCCTGTCCTATCCTCTATCCTATCTTATCCTCTATCTTATCCTATCCTCTATCCTATCCTATATACTATCCTATCCACTATCCTATCCTATCCTCTGTCGTATCCTATCCTCGATCCTATCCTATCTTCTATAATATCCTATCGTCTATCCTATCATATCCTCTATCTTATAATATCCTCTATCCTATCCTATCCTCTATCCTATCCTATCCTCTATCTTATCCTATCCTCTATCCTATCCTATCATCTATCCTATCCTGTCCTCTATCCTATCCTATCGTATCCTCTATCATATCCTATCCTCTATCCTATCCAATCCTCTATCCTATCTTTTCCTCTATCCTATCCTCTATCCTATCCTATCCTCTATCCTATCCTATCCTCTATCCTATCATATCCTCTAACTTATCCTGTCCTCTTTCCTATCCTATCCTCTATCCTATCCTATCCTCTATCCTATCCTATCCTCTATCCTATCCTATCCTCTGTCGTATCCTATCCTCGATCCTATCCTATCTTCTATAATATCCTATCGTCTATCCTATCATATCCTCTATCTTATAATATCCTCTATCCTATCCTATCCTCTATCCTATCCTATCCTCTATCTTATCCTATCCTCTATCCTATCCTATCATCTATCCTATCCTGTCCTCTATCCTATCCTATCGTATCCTCTATCATATCCTATCCTCTATCCTATCCAATCCTCTATCCTATCTTTTCCTCTATCCTATCCTCTATCCTATCCTATCCTCTATCCTATCCTATCCTCTATCCTATCCTATCCTCTATCCTATCCTATCCTCTATCCTATCCTATCCTCTATCCTATCCTATCCTCTATCATAGCCTATCCTCTATCCTATCCTATCCTCTATCCTATCCTATCCTCTATCCTATCCTATCCTCTATCCTATCATATCCTCTAACTTATCCTATCCTCTTTCCTATCCTATCCTCTATCCTATCCTATCCTCTATCCTATCCTATCCTCTATCATATCCTATCCTCTATCCTATCCAATGCTCTATCCTATCCTACTATCTATCCTATCCTACCCTCTATCCTATCCTTTCGTATCCTCTATCGTATCCTATCCTCTATCCTATCCTGTCCTCTATCCAATCCTATCCTCTATCTTATCCTATCCTCTATCCTATCCTATCATCTATCCTATCCTATCCTATATCCTATCCTATCCTATCCTCTATCATATCCTATCCTCTATCCTATCCAATCCTCTATCCTATCCTATCCTCTATCCTATCCTATCCTCTATCCTATCCTATCCTCTATCCAATCCTATCCTCTATCCTATCCTATCCTCTATCCTATCCTATCCTCTATCCTATCCTATCCTCTATCCTATCCTATCCTCTATCCTATCCTATCCTCTATCCTATCCTATCCTCTATCCTATCCTATCCTCTATCCTATCCTATCCTCTATCCTATCCTATCCTCTATCCTATCCTATCCTCTATCCTATCCTATCCTCTATCCCATCATATCCTCTATCCCATCATATCCTCTAACTTATCCTATCCTCTTTCCTATCCTATCCTCTATCCTATCCTATCCTCTATCCTATCCTATCCTCTATCATATCCTATCCTCTATCCTATCCAATCCTCTATCCTATCATATCCTCTAACTTATCCTATCCTCTTTCCTATCCTATCCTCTATCCTATCCTATTCTCTATCCTATCCTATCCTCTATCATATCCTATCCTCTATCCTATCCTATCCTCTATCCTATCCTATCCTCTATCATATCTTATCCTCTATCCTATCCTATCCTCTATCCTATCCTATCCTCTATCCTATCCTACCCTCTATCCTATCCATTCGTATCCTCTATCGTATCCTATCCTCTATCCTATCCTATCCTCTATCCTATCCTATCCTCTATCCTATCCTATCCTCTATCCTATCCTATCCTCTATCCTATCCTATCCTCTATCCTATCCTATCCTCTATCCTATCATATCCTCTAACTTATCCTGTCCTCTTTCCTATCCTATCCTCTATCCTATCCTATCCTCTATCCTATCCTATCCTCTATCATATCCTATCCTCTATCCTATCCAATCCTCTATCCTATCATATCCTCTTGTAACGAGTCCGTTTCCCCGGCGGATCTCGTCGCAACGAATTTCCTCGCGGCCGGATTTGGCTCGCCGTGCCAGGGTTCTCGCAGGATAACGCGAGGGTACGGCGGGGTCGCGGACGGTCGGGTACGGGTGGTTAACGACGCGAGTAATTTAAACGTTCGTCACTGTCCCGGCTTCGCGTTTCGACGGTCGGCGATCGCGGTTCATGTCTCAGGTTACGGAGGGATCGGGGCCGTACGCGGCGGCGTATCCGGAGCGGGGTAATCTCGGCGGGCGGAGAGCCCGTGCCCCAGGGCGGCCGGCGAGGGGCCGGCTGCGGGTGGTTCGCTCTCCGTGGGTGCGTGGGCGGAAGCGGAGGGGTCGGGTTAACGGGAAAGCAAGGTACTTACTCTGGGTCCGGTCCTCGATCGCTCGGCGTTCGGGCGGCTCTCCAGGAGGACAGGAACGCAGCGGCGTAGGTCGGCGTTCGCGGGTCGCGGATAACTCGGCAAACTCGCGGTTCGTTCTCCGCGGATTTAATCACACTCTCGAGAATCGGCGGACGGCTTCTCGGCGTCGGGACAGCGCGGGTCCGGGCGTATTCGTGCGGTCGGTATCGGCGGCTGGAGAATACGGCTCGGGAAAACACGTCTGAACTGGATGACGGCGGAAAACCGAAGAGAGCGTTTTCCGGTTTGTCTCTCTCGTCTTGCCGGGCGAGGGGGTGCGGTGCGGTACGGTTCGCGGCCGGCTTTTCCGGTGTCGTCACGCATCCGGCGCGCCGGTGTCGCATCATGGCGGGTTCCGGTTCCCGCCAAGATCGGTTCGGTGATACGGGGAACGCGGGGGGGCGCCCGCGGGTACCGGCGGATTTCGGCATCCGTCGGTCGTGTTCGGGGGCTCGGATTCGGGCGCGTGCGGTCAGGAACAGGCCTGGCGCAGCCAGGTCTGTTACACCCCCCCCTTACGTCGCGGCGGCGAGCGCGAGACAGTCTTTTTACTTCGGCGGGTCGGGACCTTACTTACTAAACCTAACCTAGCTTAACCTAACGCGGGGCTGTACACTTAATCTAACTTAACCTATCCAAACACTGTACACTTAATCTAACTTAACCTATGCAAACGTTGTACACTTAATCTAACTTAACCTATCCAAACGCTGTACACTTAACACTACTTAACCTAAGCAAACACTGTACACTACTTAACCTAACTTAACCTAGGATATGGCGTCCGTTCACCCCCGCCGGGGTGACGTCGCGGGTGCCCCGTGGGGCCACGTCCTCGCGCACCTTGTCCACTGTTCCACTGTTGTGTCTATTCACTGTCGTGGCAGCGTCCCGGTTGGCGGTGGCGGCGTGGCGGGGCCGGCTCGGCCGGGATCCGGACGGCCGGCGGGCGGCGGATGCAGCGGGTCAGGCGGCCATCGCTCCCAAACAACAGCTTCCACCGCTCGAACCCGGGCGGTACCGTGACATACGCGCGGCCTCGCGCGATGAGCCGCAGCGGCACCTCGGCCTGTCGTCCCGACGGCAGCAAAAACCAGGTGCTCGGGAATGTGGGGAGTGGTCCCTGGAAGGGGACCGGGTCCCATTGCATCTGGGGGCGGTCCGCGTCGCGGATCGGGCATCCCCCGTTGGGGGGCGTCACTCCTTCCGCTGGTCTCGCATGGCGGCGCCGGGTCGTGGGTCCCTGGGGTGACCTCGGGGTTTCCGGGGCCCGGGCTGGCGTGGCTGCAGCGCGTGTCGGGGTCGGCGGGGCGTCCTCCGTCTGGCTCCCGATCGTCCGTGTGGCGGGGGTCGGGGTGGCGGCCCTCGGTCGGCGCCTCGGCGCCGGTACCGGGCGCGGGGTCTGCTCCGGCGGGGGCGGCCCCGTGATCGCCCAGGCCGTGACGGCGGGGGCGGGTTGCGCCCCGACGGGGTCCGGTCCTACCGGCCTCCCCAGGACTTCCGGTGGGAGGGGGTCCGACCAGTGGCTCAGGGTCGCGTGCTGGCGGTCGGCGCGACCCGCTCGGCGCCTCCTCCTCGTCCTGCGACGGCGAGTTCCTTGGTGGTCCCGCGGCGGCGGTGACGGCGTCGGGGTCCACCAGCCCGGGGAGCTGGGCGGGGTGGTGAGCCGGGGCCAGGGGCTCTGGCCCAACCAGTACGCCACCGGCGGCGGCTCGTCGGGCACCGACGCCAGGGTGGTGAGGGAGTCCCAGTTCCGTAGTACGGGGCCATCCCGGGCGGTCGGTTCTTCGGCGGGTAGGTCGGCGGCCGGGGTCGTCGGGTCGTCGCTGCGGCGGCGTTCCCTGGTGGTCGGCTGGTCGGCGGCGAGCTGGAGCTCGCGGAGCCGGTCGGCGAGGCCCCTACGGCCCTCCATTCCGTGGTGTCCTGAGTTGCTCTGAGCAGAAATGAACGGGGGCTGTTAATTTCCGGGGGCGCCCTCGGCGCCGGGGAACCGGGTTGTCCGCGGGGGCGGGCGTGGGTGGTCGGGGGGGTCCCGCGAGAGAGGGGCGGCGCTCGCGCGCGGCGCTTTCCTCCGGGGTGTGGTCGGGGTCGTCGGCAGGGCCGGCTGCGGGCTTGAGGTCCCGGACGTGGATGTGGCGCAGCCATCGTCTAGCCCGGTCGCGCAGGTCCACGATGACCGGTGACACGACGCGCCCGACGGTATACGGGCCGCTGAACTTCGGCGCGAGTTTGGCGGCGACGCCTTCTTCTTTGTTGGACAGCGTATGCTCCCTCTTCCAGACGGTGTCCCCCAGGGCGGGCCTCCAATCTCGCCGGCGCAGGTTGTAGTATTTGGCCTGTCGGTCGAACGCCCGGGCCAGGTGTACTCGGGCCAGCTCCTGGGCCTCGCGGAGGTTCTTCCACCGCTGCTGCGGGGGGGCTGCGGCTCCTTCCGTGGTGGTCGACCCCGGTGGCCGGAGTTCCCGTCCTTGGTTGAGGTACGCCGGGCTGTACCCGGTCGCCTCGTGCCACGCCGTGTTGATTGCGAATCTGGCCTCGTCCAGTTTCTCGTCCCAGCGGTTGTGGCGGTTTCCGGTGTATTGGGCGAGCATGGTCTTCACGACCTTGTTGGCTCGCTCTACCGGATTGCACTGGGGCGCGTACGGCGGGGTCCGGCGGTGCTGGGTCCCGGCGGCTTTCAGCAGGGCGGTCACGGGTTCTCCGATGAACTGACGGCCGTTATCTGAAATTAAAATCTGAGGGGCTCCGTGTCGCAGGATTACCTCCCTTTGGATCGCAGCTGCGACGGCGGTACTGGTGGCTTTCCGGAGCGGGGTGAGCTCGACCCATTTGGTGAAACGGTCCATGGCCACCAGCAGCCACCTGTGGCCCTGTCGGGATCGCGGCAGCGGGCCGATCAGGTCGACGGAGACGGTGTGCCACGGTTCGGTCCCCGGGTTGGCGTGCAGCTGTCCTGGTAACGGGTGCGGCGGAATCTTAAACTGCATGCAGTTCTCGCAGCTCCGGACGTAGCGGGCGGCATCCCGGAACATTCCCGGCCAGTAGTATCGTTGCGCCAGGCGCACGATGGTTTTGGCGACTCCCAGATGACCGGCCGTGGGGTCGTCGTGGTACTGGGCCAGGATAGCCGGGCGGTCCTCGTTCGGTACGCACAGCTTCCACGTCGTGCCCGGCTCGGGCTCGTTGTAATCGAGCTGGTGCGGGATGCGTTTATAGAGGCGCCCCTCGCGTATCTGGAACTCTGGTTCGGCGGCTGGGTCGGTCTGGGCGGCGGCAAGCTTCTTCTGGTACCACGTGTCGGTGTGCTGCTTCGGTCGGAGCGAGTTCACTCCGGGCGGCGGCGGGATTCTTGACAGCGTATCCGCCACGTGGTTATGTTTTCCGGGTCGGTACCGCACCTCAAAGTCGTACTGTTGGAGCTCTAACGCCCATCTCGCCAGGCGGCCGGTCGGGCTGTCGAGTTGGCGGAGCCATTTGAGGGCTTGGTGGTCGGTGACGACGGCGAAGCGGTACCCCTCCAGGTACGGCCGCATCTTCCGGATGCCCCAGACCACGGCGAGACACTCCTTCTCGGTGGCGCTGTATTTGCGCTCGGTCTCGCTCATCGTGTGGCTGGCATAGGCGATCACCCTCTCGTCGTCCTCAGGGCCCTGCGTGAGTACGACTCCCAGCCCGTAGTCGCTGGCATCGGTCTGGAGCGTGAAAGGCTGTTCGAAATCTGGGCAGGCCAGCACCGGGGCGGCTACGAGGCGTTCCTTCATCGTGCGGAACGCCGTTTCCTCAGCGGAGGTCCACTGCCATCTGGCGTTTTTGCGGGTCAGGCGGGTTAACGGCTCGATGACCTCCGCGAAGTTCGGGACGAATCGCCGGTACCACGAGGCCATCCCGTGGAATCTGCGGATGTCCTTGATTGTTTTCGGCGTCGGGATCTGGGCGATGGCTGCGGTTTTCTGCGGGTCGGTCCGGATGCCCTGCTGGTCGACGATATGGCCTAAATACCGGAGGCTGTCGACACAGAATCGGCACTTTTCCGGATTCAGTCTCAGTCCGGCCGCACGCAGGCGCCGGAAAACGTCGTGGAGGTGGCGTCGGTGGTCGGCCACGGTCCGGCTGACGACAATAATGTCGTCCAGATAGGCGAACGCGTGCGGCTCGAGCTCCGGGCCGATCACGCGATCCAGGAGGCGCTGGAAGGTCGCGGGCGCGGAGTGTAGGCCGAAGGGCATCACCGTGAATTGGAACAGGCCGAGCCCTGGAACGGTGAAGGCGGTAAGCGGTCGGCTCGCGGGCTCCAGGGGTACCTGCCAATAACCGTTCTTCAGGTCCAGCGTCGTGAGGAACCTGGCCCCCCGCAGTTTGTCCAACGTGGCCTGGATGTGCGGCAGCGGATACGCGTCCTTTTCCGACCGTTCGTTTAATTTGCGGAAGTCGACGCAGAATCGCGGCCGGCCGTCCTTCTTCTTCACGACGACGACAGGCGAACTCCACGGGCTGTTGGATGGCTCGATGACGTCGTCCCGCAACATCTGTGCGACCTCTTCGTTGATGATAGCCTGCATGGCCGGGTTCCGGGGACGGTACCGCTGCTTGACCGGCGTCTCGTCGAGCAGCTTTATCCGGTGCCGTATGAGCGTTGTACGACCCGTCACGGCGTTGAAGCGTTCCAGCTCGGTGTTGAGGAATCGGTCGAACGCTTCTCGCTCGTCTTCCGGCAGCGGCCGCAGTCCTAGTTCGAGACACGGCTCGGCGGGGCATCCCTCGGCCCGGGCGGAGATTTCGGCGGGCGGCTCCATCCTCAAGCGTAGGGCGGCGAGAGCGTGGATGCCGAGGAGTACCGGCATCCCCATCCTCGGTAGTACGGTGAACTCGGCTGTTTCCTCCCGGTGTCGGACTCGAAACGGCAGGCGGATGCGACCCGCCGGACGCATATCGGTTCCGTCGGCCAGGTTGACGAGGCCGGCTCGGTGCTCCGCGGGGAATCTCCCTTGCTCCTGCGCCCAGGCCACGACGTCCTCGTTGACGCAGGATATCTGTGAGCCCGTGTCGAGGAGGGCATCGAATCTCCGGCCGAGGATTCGGACCGATAACACGGGACGCGGCGTGTATCGGATTTGCCCCGACAGGTCGTCTAGCGGGCCCGGCGCTCGCTCCTCGGCGACGGGGCCCGTGCTCCGTTTCCCGGCGGGTGACACTCCCGGGTTAGCACTCCGTCGCGTCCGCACCGCGAGCAGAATCTCCGGTACGCGTTCCGGCACTCAAAACGGGTGTGTCCCCGCTGTTTGCACCGCCAGCAGTGGGTGTCGACGTCGTACGGTTCCGACGGCGGAGCGCGGCTCGTGGTCGGCGCCGCGTGCTCGGTCGCGGCGGCGTGGGTCGGAGTTCGGCGCGGCCGTCTTTCCCGTTCTTCGATCCGCTCGAGTTCCTGCACCCGCTCGCGGAGCGTCCTCAGATCCGGCACGGATCCCCGGGGTATGCAATATTGAAACTTCGCCCGCATGTTCTCGTGTAGCAGGTCGAGCCTCTCGGACGGCGACACCTGTGCTCGTCGCATCATCGTGGTAATATCCGTCACGAAGTCCGTGAACGGCTCGTCGTCCCGCTGTCTCCTTTCTCGGGCGGCACGCTCGTGCTGGGAGCGGGTCTGCGGCGACGCATGGGCCCGGAGGAATGCCTGTTTGAACTCGTCCCAGGTGGCAATTTCCTCCCGTTCGTTCCGGTACCAGGCCTGGGCTCGGTCGCTCAACATCAACGGTGCGGCTCGGAGCATGTCCTCGTCTGGGAACCCGTATGTCAGCTGGAGGTCTTCCACGCGTTCCAGGAACGCGTGCGGGTCTTTCCCGTCGGTGGTGCAACCGCTCTTCCGGATCCGGTCGATGTTGCGGAGCGGGTCCGGTCTCTCGGCCGTCGCGGCGGCGGACAGCATTTTCCGGGTCTGTACGCCGGGCTCCATTATCGCGTACAGATCGTTCGTCAGGTGGCTAATGCAGTCGGCCCACCGTCGTCTCCGGTCGTCCGGTGTCTCGGGGGATGGTGGTCCGTCGGCGTTTCGTCGGGTACGGCTCGTCGTGGGTGTCCCCCGGGGCATCCACGTGGGTTTCCCCCGGCTGTGCTTTGAACTTTCCCGCCCGACGTTCGATCGGCGGTCCTGCTTCGTCGCGGCGGCGGCAGGCGGCGCGCGTGTACCGGTAGTGTTTCGGCCGGGCGACACTGGGCGGCGCGCGTGTACCGGCACTATTTCGGCGGGCTCGCACTAGATGGCGCACGCGCGGTTCGGTTCACTTCACTCCGCGGCACACTTAACCTCACAAATTCCCACGTGGGCGTAATCCAGCCTGTCCCACGTGGTTAAACAAGTCCCTGTTCGGGCGCCATGTAACGAGTCCGTTTCCCCGGCGGATCTCGTCGCAACGAATTTCCTCGCGGCCGGATTTGGCTCGCCGTGCCAGGGTTCTCGCAGGATAACGCGAGGGTACGGCGGGGTCGCGGACGGTCGGGTACGGGTGGTTAACGACGCGAGTAATTTAAACGTTCGTCACTGTCCCGGCTTCGCGTTTCGACGGTCGGCGATCGCGGTTCATGTCTCAGGTTACGGAGGGATCGGGGCCGTACGCGGCGGCGTATCCGGAGCGGGGTAATCTCGGCGGGCGGAGAGCCCGTGCCCCAGGGCGGCCGGCGAGGGGCCGGCTGCGGGTGGTTCGCTCTCCGTGGGTGCGTGGGCGGAAGCGGAGGGGTCGGGTTAACGGGAAAGCAAGGTACTTACTCTGGGTCCGGTCCTCGATCGCTCGGCGTTCGGGCGGCTCTCCAGGAGGACAGGAACGCAGCGGCGTAGGTCGGCGTTCGCGGGTCGCGGATAACTCGGCAAACTCGCGGTTCGTTCTCCGCGGATTTAATCACACTCTCGAGAATCGGCGGACGGCTTCTCGGCGTCGGGACAGCGCGGGTCCGGGCGTATTCGTGCGGTCGGTATCGGCGGCTGGAGAATACGGCTCGGGAAAACACGTCTGAACTGGATGACGGCGGAAAACCGAAGAGAGCGTTTTCCGGTTTGTCTCTCTCGTCTTGCCGGGCGAGGGGGTGCGGTGCGGTACGGTTCGCGGCCGGCTTTTCCGGTGTCGTCACGCATCCGGCGCGCCGGTGTCGCATCATGGCGGGTTCCGGTTCCCGCCAAGATCGGTTCGGTGATACGGGGAACGCGGGGGGGCGCCCGCGGGTACCGGCGGATTTCGGCATCCGTCGGTCGTGTTCGGGGGCTCGGATTCGGGCGCGTGCGGTCAGGAACAGGCCTGGCGCAGCCAGGTCTGTTACACTCTAACTTATCCTATTCTCTATCCTATCCAATCCTCTATCCTATCCTATCCTCTATCCTATCCTATCCTCTATGATATCCGATCCTCTATCCTATCCTATCCACTATCCTATCCTATCCTCTAACTATCCTATCCTCTATCCTATCCTATCCTCTATCCTATCCTATCCTCTATCCTATCCTACCCTCTATCCTATCCATTCGTATCCTCTATCGTATCCTATCCTCTATCCTGTCCTATCCTCTATCCTATCTTATCCTCTATCTTATCCTATCCTCTATCCTATCCTATATACTATCCTATCCTCTATCCTATCCTATCCTCTGTCGTATCCTATCCTCGATCCTATCCTATCTTCTATAATATCCTATCGTCTATCCTATCATATCCTCTATCTTATAATATCCTCTATCCTATCCTATCCTCTATCCTATCCTATCCTCTATCTTATCCTATCCTCTATCCTATCCTATCATCTATCCTATCCTGTCCTCTATCCTATCCTATCGTATCCTCTATCATATCCTATCCTCTATCCTATCCAATCCTCTATCCTATCTTTTCCTCTATCCTATCCTCTATCCTATCCTATCCTCTATCCTATCCTATCCTCTATCCTATCATATCCTCTAACTTATCCTGTCCTCTTTCCTATCCTATCCTCTATCCTATCCTATCCTCTATCCTATCCTATCCTCTATCCTATCCTATCCTCTGTCGTATCCTATCCTCGATCCTATCCTATCTTCTATAATATCCTATCGTCTATCCTATCATATCCTCTATCTTATAATATCCTCTATCCTATCCTATCCTCTATCCTATCCTATCCTCTATCTTATCCTATCCTCTATCCTATCCTATCATCTATCCTATCCTGTCCTCTATCCTATCCTATCGTATCCTCTATCATATCCTATCCTCTATCCTATCCAATCCTCTATCCTATCTTTTCCTCTATCCTATCCTCTATCCTATCCTATCCTCTATCCTATCCTATCCTCTATCCTATCCTATCCTCTATCCTATCCTATCCTCTATCCTATCCTATCCTCTATCATAGCCTATCCTCTATCCTATCCTATCCTCTATCCTATCCTATCCTCTATCCTATCCTATCCTCTATCCTATCATATCCTCTAACTTATCCTATCCTCTTTCCTATCCTATCCTCTATCCTATCCTATCCTCTATCCTATCCTATCCTCTATCATATCCTATCCTCTATCCTATCCAATGCTCTATCCTATCCTACTATCTATCCTATCCTACCCTCTATCCTATCCTTTCGTATCCTCTATCGTATCCTATCCTCTATCCTATCCTGTCCTCTATCCAATCCTATCCTCTATCTTATCCTATCCTCTATCCTATCCTATCATCTATCCTATCCTATCCTATATCCTATCCTATCCTATCCTCTATCATATCCTATCCTCTATCCTATCCAATCCTCTATCCTATCCTATCCTCTATCCTATCCTATCCTCTATCCTATCCTATCCTCTATCCAATCCTATCCTCTATCCTATCCTATCCTCTATCCTATCCTATCCTCTATCCTATCCTATCCTCTATCCTATCCTATCCTCTATCCTATCCTATCCTCTATCCTATCCTATCCTCTATCCTATCCTATCCTCTATCCTATCCTATCCTCTATCCTATCCTATCCTCTATCCTATCCTCTCCTCTATCCTATCCTATCCTCTATCCCATCATATCCTCTAACTTATCCTATCCTCTTTCCTATCCTATCCTCTATCCTATCCTATCCTCTATCCTATCCTATCCTCTATCATATCCTATCCTCTATCCTATCCAATCCTCTATCCTATCATATCCTCTAACTTATCCTATCCTCTTTCCTATCCTATCCTCTATCCTATCCTATTCTCTATCCTATCCTATCCTCTATCATATCCTATCCTCTATCCTATCCTATCCTCTATCCTATCCTATCCTCTATCATATCTTATCCTCTATCCTATCCTATCCTCTATCCTATCCTATCCTCTATCCTATCCTACCCTCTATCCTATCCATTCGTATCCTCTATCGTATCCTATCCTCTATCCTATCCTATCCTCTATCCTATCCTATCCTCTATCCTATCCTATCCTCTATCCTATCCTATCCTCTATCCTATCCTATCCTCTATCCTATCCTATCCTCTATCCTATCATATCCTCTAACTTATCCTGTCCTCTTTCCTATCCTATCCTCTATCCTATCCTATCCTCTATCCTATCCTATCCTCTATCATATCCTATCCTCTATCCTATCCAATCCTCTATCCTATCATATCCTCTAACTTATCCTATCCTCTTTCCTATCCTATCCTCTATCCTATCCTATCCTCTATCCTATCCTATCCCCTATCATATCCTATCCTCTATCCTATCCTATCCTCTATCCTATCCTATCCTCTATCATATCTTATCCTCTATCCTATCCTATCCTCTATCCTATCCTATCCTCTATCCTATCCTACCCTCTATCCTATCCATTCGTATCCTCTATCGTATCCTATCCTCTATCCTGTCCTATCCTCTATCCTATCTTATCCTCTATCTTATCCTATCCTCTATCCTATCCTATATACTATCCTATCCTCTATCCTATCCTATCCTCTGTCGTATCCTATCCTCGATCCTATCCTATCTTCTATAATATCCTATCGTCTATCCTATCATATCCTCTATCTTATAATATCCTCTATCCTATCCTATCCTCTATCCTATCCTATCCTCTATCTTATCCTATCCTCTATCCTATCCTATCATCTATCCTATCCTGTCCTCTATCCTATCCTATCGTATCCTCTATCATATCCTATCCTCTATCCTATCCAATCCTCTATCCTATCTTTTCCTCTATCCTATCCTCTATCCTATCCTATCCTCTATCCTATCCTATCCTCTATCCTATCATATCCTCTAACTTATCCTGTCCTCTTTCCTATCCTATCCTCTATCCTATCCTATCCTCTATCCTATCCTATCCTCTATCATATCCTATCCTCTATCCTATCCAATCCTCTATCCTATCATATCCTCTAACTTATCCTATCCTCTTTCCTATCCTATCCTCTATCCTATCCTATCCTCTATCCTATCCTATCCTCTATCATATCTTATCCTCTATCCTATCCTATCCTCTATCCTATCCTTTCCTCTATCCTATCCTACCCTCTATCCTATCCATTCGTATCCTCTATCGTATCCTATCCTCTATCCTGTCCTATCCTCTATCCTATCTTATCCTCTATCTTATCCTATCCTCTATCCTATCCTATATACTATCCTATCCTCTATCCTATCCTATCCTCTGTCGTATCCTATCCTCGATCCTATCCTATCTTCTATAATATCCTATCGTCTATCCTATCATATCCTCTATCTTATAATATCCTCTATCCTATCCTATCCTCTATCCTATCCTATCCTCTATCTTATCCTATCCTCTATCCTATCCTATCATCTATCCTATCCTGTCCTCTATCCTATCCTATCGTATCCTCTATCATATCCTATCCTCTATCCTATCCAATCCTCTATCCTATCTTTTCCTCTATCCTATCCTCTATCCTATCCTCTATCCTATCCTATCCTCTATCCTATCCTATCCTCTATCCTATCCTATCCTCTATCCTATCCTAACCTCTATCATAGCCTATCCTCTATCCTATCCTATCCTCTATCCTATCCTATCCTCTATCCTACCATATCCTCTAACTTATCCTATTCTCTATCCTATCCTATCCTCTATCCTATCCTATCCTATCCTCTATCCTATCCAATCCTCTATCCTATCATATCCTCTAACTTATCCTATCCTCTAACTTATCCTATCCTCTATCATATCCTATCCTCTATCCTATCCTATCCTCTATCCTATCCTATCCTCTATCATATCTTATCCTCTATCCTATCCTATCCTCTATCCTATCCTATCCTCTATCCTATCCTACCCTCTATCCTATCCATTCGTATCCTCTATCGTATCCTATCCTCTATCCTATCCTATCCTCTATCCTATCCTATCCTCTATCCTATCCTATCCTCTATCCTATCCTATCCTCTATCCTATCCTATCCTCTATCCTATCCTATCCTCTATCCTATCATATCCTCTAACTTATCCTGTCCTCTTTCCTATCCTATCCTCTATCCTATCCTATCCTCTATCCTATCCTATCCTCTATCATATCCTATCCTCTATCCTATCCAATCCTCTATCCTATCATATCCTCTAACTTATCCTATCCTCTTTCCTATCCTATCCTCTATCCTATCCTATCCTCTATCCTATCCTATCCCCTATCATATCCTATCCTCTATCCTATCCTATCCTCTATCCTATCCTATCCTCTATCATATCTTATCCTCTATCCTATCCTATCCTCTATCCTATCCTATCCTCTATCCTATCCTACCCTCTATCCTATCCATTCGTATCCTCTATCGTATCCTATCCTCTATCCTGTCCTATCCTCTATCCTATCTTATCCTCTATCTTATCCTATCCTCTATCCTATCCTATATACTATCCTATCCTCTATCCTATCCTATCCTCTGTCGTATCCTATCCTCGATCCTATCCTATCTTCTATAATATCCTATCGTCTATCCTATCATATCCTCTATCTTATAATATCCTCTATCCTATCCTATCCTCTATCCTATCCTATCCTCTATCTTATCCTATCCTCTATCCTATCCTATCATCTATCCTATCCTGTCCTCTATCCTATCCTATCGTATCCTCTATCATATCCTATCCTCTATCCTATCCAATCCTCTATCCTATCTTTTCCTCTATCCTATCCTCTATCCTATCCTATCCTCTATCCTATCCTATCCTCTATCCTATCATATCCTCTAACTTATCCTGTCCTCTTTCCTATCCTATCCTCTATCCTATCCTATCCTCTATCCTATCCTATCCTCTATCATATCCTATCCTCTATCCTATCCAATCCTCTATCCTATCATATCCTCTAACTTATCCTATCCTCTTTCCTATCCTATCCTCTATCCTATCCTATCCTCTATCCTATCCTATCCTCTATCATATCTTATCCTCTATCCTATCCTATCCTCTATCCTATCCTTTCCTCTATCCTATCCTACCCTCTATCCTATCCATTCGTATCCTCTATCGTATCCTATCCTCTATCCTGTCCTATCCTCTATCCTATCTTATCCTCTATCTTATCCTATCCTCTATCCTATCCTATATACTATCCTATCCTCTATCCTATCCTATCCTCTGTCGTATCCTATCCTCGATCCTATCCTATCTTCTATAATATCCTATCGTCTATCCTATCATATCCTCTATCTTATAATATCCTCTATCCTATCCTATCCTCTATCCTATCCTATCCTCTATCTTATCCTATCCTCTATCCTATCCTATCATCTATCCTATCCTGTCCTCTATCCTATCCTATCGTATCCTCTATCATATCCTATCCTCTATCCTATCCAATCCTCTATCCTATCTTTTCCTCTATCCTATCCTCTATCCTATCCTCTATCCTATCCTATCCTCTATCCTATCCTATCCTCTATCCTATCCTATCCTCTATCCTATCCTAACCTCTATCATAGCCTATCCTCTATCCTATCCTATCCTCTATCCTATCCTATCCTCTATCCTACCATATCCTCTAACTTATCCTATTCTCTATCCTATCCTATCCTCTATCCTATCCTATCCTATCCTCTATCCTATCCAATCCTCTATCCTATCATATCCTCTAACTTATCCTATCCTCTAACTTATCCTATCCTCTTTCCTATCCTATCCTCTATCCTATCCTATCCTCTATCCTATCCTATCCTCTATCATATCCTATCCTCTATCCTATCCAATCCTCTATCCTATCCTACTATCTATCCTATCCTACCCTCTATCCTATCCTTTCGTATCCTCTATCGTATCCTATCCTCTATCCTATCCTATCCTCTATCCAATCCTATCCTCTATCTTATCCTATCCTCTATCCTATCCTATCATCTATCCTGTCCTATCCTCTATCCTCTCCTATCCTCTATCATATCCTATCCTCTATCCTATCCTATCCTCTATCCTATCCAATCCCCTATCCTATCCTCTATCGTATCCTATGCTCTATCCTATCCATTCGTATCCTCTATCGTATCCTATCCTCTATCCTATCCTATCCTCTATCCTATCCTATCCTCTATCCTATCCAATCCCCTATCCTATCCTCTATCGTATCCTATGCTCTATCCTATCCATTCGTATCCTCTATCGTATCCTATCCCCCACCCTATCCTATCCTCTATCCTATCCTATCCTCTATCTTATCCTATCCTCTATCCTATCCTATCCTCTATCCTATCCTATCCTCTATCCTATCCTATCCTCTATCCTATCCTATCCTCTATCCTATCCTATCCTCTATCCTATCCTATCCTCTATCCCATCATATCCTCTAACTTATCCTATCCTCTTTCCTATCCTATCCTCTATCCTATCCTATCCTCTATCCTATCCTATCCTCTATCATATCCTATCCTCTATCCTATCCAATCCTCTATCCTATCATATCCTCTAACTTATCCTATCCTCTTTCCTATCCTATCCTCTATCCTATCCTATTCTCTATCCTATCCTATCCTCTATCATATCCTATCCTCTATCCTATCCTATCCTCTATCCTATCCTATCCTCTATCATATCTTATCCTCTATCCTATCCTATCCTCTATCCTATCCTATCCTCTATCCTATCCTACCCTCTATCCTATCCATTCGTATCCTCTATCGTATCCTATCCTCTATCCTATCCTATCCTCTATCCTATCCTATCCTCTATCATATCCTATCCTCTATCCTATCCTATCCTCTATCCTATCCTACCCTCTATCCTATCCATTCGTATCCTCTATCGTATCCTATCCTCTATCCTATCCTATCCTCTATCCTATCCTATCCTCTATCCTATCCTATCCTCTATCCTATCCTATCCTCTATCCTATCCTATCCTCTATCCTATCCTATCCTCTATCCTATCATATCCTCTAACTTATCCTGTCCTCTTTCCTATCCTATCCTCTATCCAATCCTATCCTCTATCCTATCCTATCCTCTATCATATCCTATCCTCTATCCTATCCAATCCTCTATCCTATCATATCCTCTAACTTATCCTATCCTCTTTCCTATCCTATCCTCTATCCTATCCTATCCTCTATCCTATCCTATCCCCTATCATATCCTATCCTCTATCCTATCCTATCCTCTATCCTATCCTATCCTCTATCATATCTTATCCTCTATCCTATCCTATCCTCTATCCTATCCTATCCTCTATCCTATCCTACCCTCTATCCTATCCATTCGTATCCTCTATCGTATCCTATCCTCTATCCTGTCCTATCCTCTATCCTATCTTATCCTCTATCTTATCCTATCCTCTATCCTATCCTATATACTATCCTATCCTCTATCCTATCCTATCCTCTGTCGTATCCTATCCTCGATCCTATCCTATCTTCTATAATATCCTATCGTCTATCCTATCATATCCTCTATCTTATAATATCCTCTATCCTATCCTATCCTCTATCCTATCCTATCCTCTATCTTATCCTATCCTCTATCCTATCCTATCATCTATCCTATCCTGTCCTCTATCCTATCCTATCGTATCCTCTATCATATCCTATCCTCTATCCTATCCAATCCTCTATCCTATCTTTTCCTCTATCCTATCCTCTATCCTATCCTATCCTCTATCCTATCCTATCCTCTATCCTATCCTATCCTCTATCCTATCCTATCCTCTATCCTATCCTATCCTCTATCCTATCCTATCCTCTATCATAGCCTATCCTCTATCCTATCCTATCCTCTATCCTATCCTATCCTCTATCCTATCCTATCCTCTATCCTATCATATCCTCTAACTTATCCTATCCTCTTTCCTATCCTATCCTCTATCCTATCCTATCCTCTATCCTATCCTATCCTCTATCATATCCTATCCTCTATCCTATCCAATCCTCTATCCTATCCTACTATCTATCCTATCCTACCCTCTATCCTATCCTTTCGTATCCTCTATCGTATCCAATCCTCTATCCTATCTTATCCTCTATCCTATCCCATCCTCTATCCTATCCTATCCTCTATCCTATCCTATCCTCTATCCTATCCTATCCTCTATCCTATCCTATCCTCTATCCTATCCTATCCTCTATCCTATCCTATCCTCTATCCTATCCTATCCTCTATCCTTCATCCTATCCTATCGTATCCTCTATCCTATCCTATCGTATCCTCTATCCTATCCTATCCTCTATCCTATCCTATCCTCTATCCTACCATATCCTCTAACTTATCCTATTCTCTATCCTATCCTATCCTCTATCCTATCCTATCCTATCCTCTATCCTATCCAATCCTCTATCCTATCATATCCTCTAACTTATCCTATCCTCTAACTTATCCTATCCTCTTTCCTATCCTATCCTCTATCCTATCCTATCCTCTATCCTATCCTATCCTCTATCATATCCTATCCTCTATCCTATCCAATCCTCTATCCTATCCTACTATCTATCCTATCCTACCCTCTATCCTATCCTTTCGTATCCTCTATCGTATCCTATCCTCTATCCTATCCTATCCTCTATCCAATCCTATCCTCTATCTTATCCTATCCTCTATCCTATCCTATCATCTATCCTGTCCTATCCTCTATCCTCTCCTATCCTCTATCATATCCTATCCTCTATCCTATCCTATCCTCTATCCTATCCAATCCCCTATCCTATCCTCTATCGTATCCTATGCTCTATCCTATCCATTCGTATCCTCTATCGTATCCTATCCTCTATCCTATCCTATCCTCTATCCTATCCTATCCTCTATCCTATCCAATCCCCTATCCTATCCTCTATCGTATCCTATGCTCTATCCTATCCATTCGTATCCTCTATCGTATCCTATCCCCCACCCTATCCTATCCTCTATCCTATCCTATCCTCTATCTTATCCTATCCTCTATCCTATCCTATCCTCTATCATATCCTATCCTCTATCCTATCCTATCCTCTATCCTATCCTACCCTCTATCCTATCCATTCGTATCCTCTATCGTATCCAATCCTCTATCCTATCCTATCCTCTATCCTATCCCATCCTCTATCCTATCCTATCCTCTATCCTATCCTATCCTCTATCCTATCCTATCCTCTATCCTATCCTATCCTCTATCCTATCCTATCCTCTATCCTATCCTATCCTCTATCCTATCCTATCCTCTATCCTTCATCCTATCCTATCGTATCCTCTATCCTATCCTATCCTCTATCCTATCCTATCCTCTATCCTACCATATCCTCTAACTTATCCTATCCTCTTTCCTATCCTATCCTCTATCCTATCCTATCCCCTATCCTATCCTTACGTATCCTCTATCGTATCCTATCCTCTATCCTATCTTTTCCTCTATCCTATCCTCTATCCTATCCTATCCTCTATCCTATCCTATCCTCTATCCTATCCTATCCTCTATCCTATCCTATCCTCTATCCTATCCTATCCTCTATCCTATCCTATCCTCTATCCTATCCTATCCTCTATCATAGCCTATCCTCTATCCTATCCTATCCTCTATCCTATCCTATCCTCTATCCTACCATATCCTCTAACTTATCCTATTCTCTATCCTATCCTATCCTCTATCCTATCCTATCCTATCCTCTATCCTATCCAATCCTCTATCCTATCATATCCTCTAACTTATCCTATCCTCTAACTTATCCTATCCTCTTTCCTATCCTATCCTCTATCCTATCCTATCCTCTATCCTATCCTATCCTCTATCATATCCTATCCTCTATCCTATCCAATCCTCTATCCTATCCTACTATCTATCCTATCCTACCCTCTATCCTATCCTTTCGTATCCTCTATCGTATCCTATCCTCTATCCTATCCTATCCTCTATCCAATCCTATCCTCTATCTTATCCTATCCTCTATCCTATCCTATCATCTATCCTGTCCTATCCTCTATCCTCTCCTATCCTCTATCATATCCTATCCTCTATCCTATCCTATCCTCTATCCTATCCAATCCCCTATCCTATCCTCTATCGTATCCTATGCTCTATCCTATCCATTCGTATCCTCTATCGTATCCTATCCTCTATCCTATCCTATCCTCTATCCTATCCTATCCTCTATCCTATCCAATCCCCTATCCTATCCTCTATCGTATCCTATGCTCTATCCTATCCATTCGTATCCTCTATCGTATCCTATCCCCCACCCTATCCTATCCTCTATCCTATCCTATCCTCTATCTTATCCTATCCTCTATCCTATCCTATCCTCTATCCTATCCTATCCTCTATCCTATCCTATCCTCTATCCTATCCTATCCTCTATCCTATCCTATCCTCTATCCTATCCTATCCTCTATCCTATCCTATCCTCTATCCCATCATATCCTCTAACTTATCCTATCCTCTTTCCTATCCTATCCTCTATCCTATCCTATCCTCTATCCTATCCTATCCTCTATCATATCCTATCCTCTATCCTATCCAATCCTCTATCCTATCATATCCTCTAACTTATCCTATCCTCTTTCCTATCCTATCCTCTATCCTATCCTATTCTCTATCCTATCCTATCCTCTATCATATCCTATCCTCTATCCTATCCTATCCTCTATCCTATCCTATCCTCTATCATATCTTATCCTCTATCCTATCCTATCCTCTATCCTATCCTATCCTCTATCCTATCCTACCCTCTATCCTATCCATTCGTATCCTCTATCGTATCCTATCCTCTATCCTATCCTATCCTCTATCCTATCCTATCCTCTATCCTATCCTATCCTCTATCCTATCCTATCCTCTATCCTATCATATCCTCTAACTTATCCTGTCCTCTTTCCTATCCTATCCTCTATCCTATCCTATCCTCTATCCTATCCTATCCTCTATCATATCCTATCCTCTATCCCATCATATCCTCTAACTTATCCTATCCTCTTTCCTATCCTATCCTCTATCCTATCCTATCCTCTATCCTATCCTATCCTCTATCCTATCCTATCCTCTATCCCATCATATCCTCTAACTTATCCTATCCTCTTTCCTATCCTATCCTCTATCCTATCCTATCCTCTATCCTATCCTATCCTCTATCATATCCTATCCTCTATCCTATCCAATCCTCTATCCTATCATATCCTCTAACTTATCCTATCCTCTTTCCTATCCTATCCTCTATCCTATCCTATTCTCTATCCTATCCTATCCTCTATCATATCCTATCCTCTATCCTATCCTATCCTCTATCCTATCCTATCCTCTATCATATCTTATCCTCTATCCTATCCTATCCTCTATCCTATCCTATCCTCTATCCTATCCTACCCTCTATCCTATCCATTCGTATCCTCTATCGTATCCTATCCTCTATCCTATCCTATCCTCTATCCTATCCTATCCTCTATCCTATCCTATCCTCTATCCTATCCTATCCTCTATCCTATCCTATCCTCTATCATATCCTATCCTCTATCCTATCCAATCCTCTATCCTATCATATCCTCTTACTTATCCTATCCTCTTTCCTATCCTATCCTCTATCCTATCCTATCCTCTATCCTATCCTATCCCCTATCATATCCTATCCTCTATCCTATCCTATCCTCTATCCTATCCTATCCTCTATCATATCTTATCCTCTATCCTATCCTATCCTCTATCCTATCCTATCCTCTATCCTATCCTACCCTCTATCCTATCCATTCGTATCCTCTATCGTATCCTATCCTCTATCCTGTCCTATCCTCTATCCTATCTTATCCTCTATCTTATCCTATCCTCTATCCTATCCTATATACTATCCTATCCTCTATCCTATCCTATCCTCTGTCGTATCCTATCCTCGATCCTATCCTATCTTCTATAATATCCTATCGTCTATCCTATCATATCCTCTATCTTATAATATCCTCTATCCTATCCTATCCTCTATCCTATCCTATCCTCTATCCTATCCTATCCTCTATCCTATCCTATCCTCTATCCTATCCTATCCTCTATCATAGCCTATCCTCTATCCTATCCTATCCTCTATCCTATCCTATCCTCTATCCTATCCTATCCTCTATCCTATCATATCCTCTAACTTATCCTATCCTCTTTCCTATCCTATCCTCTATCCTATCCTATCCTCTATCCTATCCTATCCTCTATCATATCCTATCCTCTATCCTATCCAATCCTCTATCCTATCCTACTATCTATCCTATCCTACCCTCTATCCTATCCTTTCGTATCCTCTATCGTATCCAATCCTCTATCCTATCCTATCCTCTATCCTATCCCATCCTCTATCCTATCCTATCCTCTATCCTATCCTATCCTCTATCCTATCCTATCCTCTATCCTATCCTATCCTCTATCCTATCCTATCCTCTATCCTATCCTATCCTCTATCCTATCCTATCCTCTATCCTATCCTATCCTCTATCCTTCATCCTATCCTATCGTATCCTCTATCCTATCCTATCGTATCCTCTATCCTATCCTATCCTCTATCCTATCCAATCCTCTATCCTATCATATCCTCTAACTTATCCTATCCTCTAACTTATCCTATCCTCTTTCCTATCCTATCCTCTATCCTATCCTATCCTCTATCCTATCCTATCCTCTATCATATCCTATCCTCTATCCTATCCAATCCTCTATCCTATCCTACTATCTATCCTATCCTACCCTCTATCCTATCCTTTCGTATCCTCTATCGTATCCTATCCTCTATCCTATCCTATCCTCTATCCAATCCTATCCTCTATCTTATCCTATCCTCTATCCTATCCTATCATCTATCCTGTCCTATCCTCTATCCTCTCCTATCCTCTATCATATCCTATCCTCTATCCTATCCTATCCTCTATCCTATCCAATCCCCTATCCTATCCTCTATCGTATCCTATGCTCTATCCTATCCATTCGTATCCTCTATCGTATCCTATCCTCTATCCTATCCTATCCTCTATCCTATCCTATCCTCTATCCTATCCAATCCCCTATCCTATCCTCTATCGTATCCTATGCTCTATCCTATCCATTCGTATCCTCTATCGTATCCTATCCCCCACCCTATCCTATCCTCTATCCTATCCTATCCTCTATCTTATCCTATCCTCTATCCTATCCTATCCTCTATCATATCCTATCCTCTATCCTATCCTATCCTCTATCCTATCCTACCCTCTATCCTATCCATTCGTATCCTCTATCGTATCCAATCCTCTATCCTATCCTATCCTCTATCCTATCCAATCCCCTATCCTATCCTCTATCGTATCCTATGCTCTATCCTATCCATTCGTATCCTCTATCGTATCCTATCCCCCACCCTATCCTATCCTCTATCCTATCCTATCCTCTATCTTATCCTATCCTCTATCCTATCCTATCCTCTATCCTATCCTATCCTCTATCCTATCCTATCCTCTATCCTATCCTATCCTCTATCCTATCCTATCCTCTATCCTATCCTATCCTCTATCCTATCCTATCCTCTATCCTATCCTATCCTCTATCCCATCATATCCTCTAACTTATCCTATCCTCTTTCCTATCCTATCCTCTATCCTATCCTATCCTCTATCCTATCCTATCCTCTATCATATCCTATCCTCTATCCTATCCAATCCTCTATCCTATCATATCCTCTAACTTATCCTATCCTCTTTCCTATCCTATCCTCTATCCTATCCTATTCTCTATCCTATCCTATCCTCTATCATATCCTATCCTCTATCCTATCCTATCCTCTATCCTATCCTATCCTCTATCATATCATATCCTCTATCCTATCCTATCCTCTATCCTATCCTATCCTCTATCCTATCCATTCGTATCCTCTATCGTATCCTATCCTCTATCCTATCCTATCCTCTATCCTATCCTATCCTCTATCCTATCCTATCCTCTATCCTATCCTATCCTCTATCCTATCCTATCCTCTATCCTATCATATCCTCTAACTTATCCTGTCCTCTTTCCTATCCTATCCTCTATCCTATCCTATCCTCTATCCTATCCTATCCTCTATCATATCCTATCCTCTATCCTATCCAATCCTCTATCCTATCATATCCTCTAACTTATCCTATCCTCTTTCCTATCCTATCCTCTATCCTATCCTATCCTCTATCCTATCCTATCCCCTATCATATCCTATCCTCTATCCTATCCTATCCTCTATCCTATCCTATCCTCTATCATATCTTATCCTCTATCCTATCCTATCCTCTATCCTATCCTATCCTCTATCCTATCCTATCCTCTATCCTATCATATCCTCTAACTTATCCTATCCTCTTTCCTATCCTATCCTCTATCCTATCCTATCCTCTATCCTATCCTATCCTCTATCATATCCTATCCTCTATCCTATCCAATCCTCTATCCTATCCTACTATCTATCCTATCCTACCCTCTATCCTATCCTTTCGTATCCTCTATCGTATCCAATCCTCTATCCTATCCTATCCTCTATCCTATCCCATCCTCTATCCTATCCTATCCTCTATCCTATCCTATCCTCTATCCTATCCTATCCTCTATCCTATCCTATCCTCTATCCTATCCTATCCTCTATCCTATCCTATCCTCTATCCTTCATCCTATCCTATCGTATCCTCTATCCTATCCTATCGTATCCTCTATCCTATCCTATCCTCTATCCTATCCTATCCTCTATCCTACCATATCCTCTAACTTATCCTATTCTCTATCCTATCCTATCCTCTATCCTATCCTATCCTATCCTCTATCCTATCCAATCCTCTATCCTATCATATCCTCTAACTTATCCTATCCTCTAACTTATCCTATCCTCTTTCCTATCCTATCCTCTATCCTATCCTATCCTCTATCCTATCCTATCCTCTATCATATCCTATCCTCTATCCTATCCAATCCTCTATCCTATCCTACTATCTATCCTATCCTACCCTCTATCCTATCCTTTCGTATCCTCTATCGTATCCTATCCTCTATCCTATCCTATCCTCTATCCAATCCTATCCTCTATCTTATCCTATCCTCTATCCTATCCTATCATCTATCCTGTCCTATCCTCTATCCTCTCCTATCCTCTATCATATCCTATCCTCTATCCTATCCTATCCTCTATCCTATCCAATCCCCTATCCTATCCTCTATCGTATCCTATCCTCTATCCTATCCTATCCTCTATCCTATCCTATCCTCTATCCTATCCAATCCCCTATCCTATCCTCTATCGTATCCTATGCTCTATCCTATCCATTCGTATCCTCTATCGTATCCTATCCCCCACCCTATCCTATCCTCTATCCTATCCTATCCTCTATCTTATCCTATCCTCTATCCTATCCTATCCTCTATCCTATCCTATCCTCTATCCTATCCTATCCTCTATCCTATCCTATCCTCTATCCTATCCTATCCTCTATCCTATCCTATCCTCTATCCCATCATATCCTCTAACTTATCCTATCCTCTTTCCTATCCTATCCTCTATCCTATCCTATCCTCTATCCTATCCTATCCTCTATCATATCCTATCCTCTATCCTATCCAATCCTCTATCCTATCATATCCTCTAACTTATCCTATCCTCTTTCCTATCCTATCCTCTATCCTATCCTATTCTCTATCCTATCCTATCCTCTATCATATCCTATCCTCTATCCTATCCTATCCTCTATC
The DNA here is from genome assembly GCF_050948215.1 of Halictus rubicundus. Classification (NCBI taxonomy): domain Eukaryota; kingdom Metazoa; phylum Arthropoda; class Insecta; order Hymenoptera; family Halictidae; genus Halictus; species Halictus rubicundus. The sequence goes on along the minus strand of NW_027488955.1, from coordinate 133,008 downwards.
CTATCCTATCCTCTATCATATCATATCCTCTATCCTATCCTATCCTCTATCCTATCCTATCCTCTATCCTATCCTACCCTCTATCCTATCCATTCGTATCCTCTATCGTATCCTATCCTCTATCCTATCCTATCCTCTATCGTATCCTATCCTCTATCCTATCCTATCCTCTATCCTATCCTATCCTCTATCCTATCCTATCCTCTATCCTATCCTATCCTCTATCCTATCCTATCCTCTATCCTATCATATCCTCTAACTTATCCTATCCTCTTTCCTTTCCTATCCTCTATCCTATCCTATCCTCTATCCTATCCTATCCTCTATCATATCCTATCCTCTATCCTATCCAATCCTCTATCCTATCATATCCTCTAACTTATCCTATCCTCTTTCCTATCCTATCCTCTATCCTATCCTATCCTCTATCCTATCCTATCCTCTATCCTATCCTATCCTCTATCATATCCTATCCTCTATCCTATCCTATCCTCTATCCTATCCTATCCTCTATCCTATCCTACCCTCTATCCTATCCATTCGTAACCTCTATCGTATCCTATCCTCTATCCTATCCTATCCTCTATCCTATCCTATCCTCTATCTTATCCTATCCTCTATCCTATCCTATCCTCTATCCTATCCTATCCTCTATCCTATCCTATCCTCTATCCTATCCTATCCTCTATCCTATCCTATCCTCTATCCTATCCTATCCTCTATCATATCCTATCCTCTATCCTATCCAATCCTCTATCCTATCCTATCCTCTATCCTATCCTATCGTCTATCCTATCATATCCTCTATCTTATAATATCCTCTATCCTATCCTATCCTCTATCCTATCCTATCCACTATCCTATCCTATCCTCTGTCATATCCTGTCCTCTATCCTATCCTATCCTCTATCCTATGCTACCCACTATCCTATCCTATCCTATCCTCTATCGTATCCTATCCTCTATCCTATCCCATCCTCTATCCTATCCTATCCTCTATCCTATCCTATCCTCTATCCTATCATATCCTCTATCTTATCCTATCCTCTATCCTATCCTATCCTCTATCCTATCCTATCATCTATCCTATCCTATCCTCTATCCTATCCTCTATCATATCCTATCCTCTATCCTATCCAATCCTCTATCCTATCCTATCCTCTATCCTATTCTATCCTCTATATTATCCTATCCTCTATCCTATCGTATCCTCTAACTTATCCTATCCTCTTTCCTATCCTATCCTCTATCCTATCCTATCCTCTGTCCTATCCTATCCTCTATCATATCCTATCCTCTATCCTATCCTATCCTCTATCCTATCCTACCCTCTATCCTATCCTACCCTCTATCCTATCCATTCGTATCCTCTTTCCTATCCTATCCTCTATCCTATCCTATCCTCTATCCTATCCTATCCTCTATCATATCCTATCCTCTATCCTATCCTATCCTCTATCCTATCCTATCCTCTATCCTATCCTATCCTCTATCCTATCCTATCCTCTATCCTCTATCCTATCCTATCCTCTATCTTATCCTATCCTCTATCCTATCCTATATACTATCCTATCCTCTATCCTATCCTATCCTCTGTCCTATCCTATCCTCGATCCTATCCTATCTTCTATCATATCCTATCGTCTATCCTATCATATCCTCTATCTTATAATATCCTCTATCCTATCCTATCCTCTATCCTATCCTATCCACTATCCTATCCTATCCTCTGTCATATCCTGTCCTCTATCCTATCCTATCCTCTATCCTATGCTACCCACTATCCTATCCTATCCTATCCTCTATCGTATCCTATCCTCTATCCTATCCCATCCTCTATCCTATCCTATCCTCTATCCTATCCTATCCTCTATCCTATCCTATCCTCTATCATATCCTATCCTCTATCCTATCCTATCCTCTATCCTATCCTATCCTCTATCCTATCCTACCCTCTATCCTATCCATTCGTAACCTCTATCGTATCCTATCCTCTATCCTATCCTATCCTCTATCCTATCCTATCCTCTATCTTATCCTATCCTCTATCCTATCCTATCCTCTATCCTATCCTATCCTCTATCCTATCCTATCCTCTATCCTATCCTATCCTCTATCCTATCCTATCCTCTATCCTATCCTATCCTCTATCATATCCTATCCTCTATCCTATCCAATCCTCTATCCTATCCTATCCTCTATCCTATCCTATCGTCTATCCTATCATATCCTCTATCTTATAATATCCTCTATCCTATCCTATCCTCTATCCTATCCTATCCACTATCCTATCCTATCCTCTGTCATATCCTGTCCTCTATCCTATCCTATCCTCTATCCTATGCTACCCACTATCCTATCCTATCCTATCCTCTATCGTATCCTATCCTCTATCCTATCCCATCCTCTATCCTATCCTATCCTCTATCCTATCCTATCCTCTATCCTATCATATCCTCTATCTTATCCTATCCTCTATCCTATCCTATCCTCTATCCTATCCTATCATCTATCCTATCCTATCCTCTATCCTATCCTCTATCATATCCTATCCTCTATCCTATCCAATCCTCTATCCTATCCTATCCTCTATCCTATTCTATCCTCTATATTATCCTATCCTCTATCCTATCGTATCCTCTAACTTATCCTATCCTCTTTCCTATCCTATCCTCTATCCTATCCTATCCTCTGTCCTATCCTATCCTCTATCATATCCTATCCTCTATCCTATCCTATCCTCTATCCTATCCTACCCTCTATCCTATCCTACCCTCTATCCTATCCATTCGTATCCTCTTTCCTATCCTATCCTCTATCCTATCCTATCCTCTATCCTATCCTATCCTCTATCATATCCTATCCTCTATCCTATCCTATCCTCTATCCTATCCTATCCTCTATCCTATCCTATCCTCTATCCTATCCTATCCTCTATCCTCTATCCTATCCTATCCTCTATCTTATCCTATCCTCTATCCTATCCTATATACTATCCTATCCTCTATCCTATCCTATCCTCTGTCCTATCCTATCCTCGATCCTATCCTATCTTCTATCATATCCTATCGTCTATCCTATCATATCCTCTATCTTATAATATCCTCTATCCTATCCTATCCTCTATCCTATCCTATCCACTATCCTATCCTATCCTCTGTCATATCCTGTCCTCTATCCTATCCTATCCTCTATCCTATGCTACCCACTATCCTATCCTATCCTATCCTCTATCGTATCCTATCCTCTATCCTATCCCATCCTCTATCCTATCCTATCCTCTATCCTATCCTATCCTCTATCCTATCATATCCTCTATCTTATCCTATCCTCTATCCTATCCTATCCTCTATCCTATCCTATCCTCTATCCTATCCTATCCTCTATCATATCCTATCCTCTATCCTATCCTATCCTCTATCCTATCCTATCCTCTGTCCTATCCTATCCTCGATCCTATCCTATCTTCTATCATATCCTATCGTCTATCCTATCATATCCTCTATCTTATAATATCCTCTATCCTATCCTATCCTCTATCCTATCCTATCCACTATCCTATCCTATCCTCTGTCATATCCTGTCCTCTATCCTATCCTATCCTCTATCCTATGCTACCCACTATCCTATCCTATCCTATCCTCTATCGTATCCTATCCTCTATCCTATCCCATCCTCTATCCTATCCTATCCTCTATACTATCCTATCCTCTATCCTATCATATCCTCTATCTTATCCTATCCTCTATCCTATCCTATCCTCTATCCTATCCTATCCTCTATCCTATCCTATCCTCTATCATATCCTATCCTCTATCCTATCCTATCCTCTATCCTATCCTATCCTCTGTCCTATCCTATCCTCTATCCTATCATATCCTCTAACTTATCCTATCCTCTTTCCTATCCTATCCTCTATCCTATCCTATCCTCTATCCTATCCTATCCTCTATCCTATCCTATCCTCTATCATATCTTATCCTCTATCCTATCCTATCCTCTATCCTATCCTATCCTCTATCCTATCCTACCCTCTATCCTATCCATTCGTATCCTCTATCGTATCCTATCCTCTATCCTGTCCTATCCTCTATCCTATCTTATCCTCTATCTTATCCTATCCTCTATCCTATCCTATATACTATCCTATCCTCTATCCTATCCTATCCTCTGTCGTATCCTATCCTCGATCCTATCCTATCTTCTATAATATCCTATCGTCTATCCTATCATATCCTCTATCTTATAATATCCTCTATCCTATCCTATCCTCTATCCTATCCTATCCTCTATCTTATCCTATCCTCTATCCTATCCTATCATCTATCCTATCCTGTCCTCTATCCTATCCTATCGTATCCTCTATCATATCCTATCCTCTATCCTATCCAATCCTCTATCCTATCTTTTCCTCTATCCTATCCTCTATCCTATCCTATCCTCTATCCTATCCTATCCTCTATCCTATCCTATCCTCTATCCTATCCTATCCTCTATCCTATCCTATCCTCTATCATAGCCTATCCTCTATCCTATCCTATCCTCTATCCTATCCTATCCTCTATCCTATCCTATCCTCTATCCTATCATATCCTCTAACTTATCCTATCCTCTTTCCTATCCTATCCTCTATCCTATCCTATCCTCTATCCTATCCTATCCTCTATCATATCCTATCCTCTATCCTATCCAATCCTCTATCCTATCCTACTATCTATCCTATCCTACCCTCTATCCTATCCTTTCGTATCCTCTATCGTATCCAATCCTCTATCCTATCCTATCCTCTATCCTATCCCATCCTCTATCCTATCCTATCCTCTATCCTATCCTATCCTCTATCCTATCCTATCCTCTATCCTATCCTATCCTCTATCCTATCCTATCCTCTATCCTATCCTATCCTCTATCCTTCATCCTATCCTATCGTATCCTCTATCCTATCCTATCGTATCCTCTATCCTATCCTATCCTCTATCCTATCCTATCCTCTATCCTACCATATCCTCTAACTTATCCTATTCTCTATCCTATCCTATCCTCTATCCTATCCTATCCTATCCTCTATCCTATCCAATCCTCTATCCTATCATATCCTCTAACTTATCCTATCCTCTAACTTATCCTATCCTCTTTCCTATCCTATCCTCTATCCTATCCTATCCTCTATCCTATCCTATCCTCTATCATATCCTATCCTCTATCCTATCCAATCCTCTATCCTATCCTACTATCTATCCTATCCTACCCTCTATCCTATCCTTTCGTATCCTCTATCGTATCCTATCCTCTATCCTATCCTATCCTCTATCCAATCCTATCCTCTATCTTATCCTATCCTCTATCCTATCCTATCATCTATCCTGTCCTAACCTCTATCCTCTCCTATCCTCTATCATATCCTATCCTTTATCCTATCCTATCCTCTATCCTATCCAATCCCCTATCCTATCCTCTATCGTATCCTATGCTCTATCCTATCCATTCGTATCCTCTATCGTATCCTATCCTCTATCCTATCCTATCCTCTATCCTATCCTATCCTCTATCCTATCCAATCCCCTATCCTATCCTCTATCGTATCCTATGCTCTATCCTATCCATTCGTATCCTCTATCGTATCCTATCCCCCACCCTATCCTATCCTCTATCCTATCCTATCCTCTATCTTATCCTATCCTCTATCCTATCCTATCCTCTATCATATCCTATCCTCTATCCTATCCTATCCTCTATCCTATCCTACCCTCTATCCTATCCATTCGTATCCTCTATCGTATCCAATCCTCTATCCTATCCTATCCTCTATCCTATCCCATCCTCTATCCTATCCTATCCTCTATCCTATCCTATCCTCTATCCTATCCTATCCTCTATCCTATCCTATCCTCTATCCTATCCTATCCTCTATCCTATCCTATCCTCTATCCTATCCTATCCTCTATCCTATCCTATCCTCTATCCTTCATCCTATCCTATCGTATCCTCTATCCTATCCTATCCTCTATCCTATCCTATCCTCTATCCTACCATATCCTCTAACTTATCCTATTCTCTATCCTATCCTATCCTCTATCCTATCCTATCCTATCCTCTATCCTATCCAATCCTCTATCCTATCATATCCTCTAACTTATCCTATCCTCTTTCCTATCCTATCCTCTATCCTATCCTATCCCCTATCCTATCCTTACGTATCCTCTATCATATCCTATCCTCTATCCTATCCATTCCTCTATCCTATCATATCCTCTAACTTATCCTATCCTCTTTCCTATCCTATCCTCTATCCTATCCTATCCTCTATCCTATCCTATCCTCTATCATATCCTATCCTCTATCCTATCCTATCCTCTATCCTATCCTATCCTCTATCCTATCCTACCCTCTATCCTATCCATTCGTAACCTCTATCGTATCCTATCCTCTATCCTATCCTATCCTCTATCCTATCCTATCCTCTATCCTATCCTATCCTCTATCCTATCCTATCATCTATCCTCTCCTATCCTCTATCCTCTCCTATCCTCTATCATATATTATCCTCTATCCTATCCTATCCTCTATCCTATCCTACCCTCTATCCTATCCATTCGTATCCTCTATCGTATCCTATCCTCTATCCTGTCCTATCCTCTATCCTATCCTATCCTCTATCTTATCCTATCTTCTATCCTATCCTATATACTATCCTATCCTCTATCCTATCCTATCCTCTGTCCTATCCTATCCTCGATCCTATCCTATCTTCTATCATATCCTATCGTCTATCCTATCATATCCTCTATCTTATAATATCATCTATCCTATCCTATCCTCTATCCTATCCTATCCACTATCCTATCCTATCCTCTATCCTATCCTATCCTGTATCCTATCCTATCCTCTATCATATCCTATCCTCTGTCCTATCCTATCCTCTATCCTATCCTATCCTCTATCCAATCCTATCCTCTATCCTATGCTACCCACTATCCTATCCTATCCTATCCTCTATCGTATCCTATCCTCTATCCTATCCCATCCTCTATCCTATCCTATCCTCTATCCTATCCTATCCTCTATCCTATCATATCCTCTATCTTATCCTATCCTCTATCCTATCCTATCCTCTATCCTATCCTATCCTGTATCCTATCCTATCCTCTATCATATCCTATCCTCTGTCCTATCCTATCCTCTATCCTATCCTATCCTCTATCCTATCCTATCCTCTACCCTATCCTATCGTATCCTCTATCCTATCCTATCCTCTATCCTATCCAATCCTCTATCCTATCCGATCCTCTATCATATCCTATCCTCTTTCCTATCCTCTATCCTATCCTATTCTCTATCCTATCCTATCCTCTATCCTATCCTACCCACTATCCTATCCAATCCTATCCTCTTTCGTCTCCTATCCTCTTTCCTATACAATCCCCTATCCTATCCTCTATCCTATCCTTTCCACTATCCAATACTTTCCTCTATAATATCCTATTTTCTATAAGATCGTAACCTCTATCCTATACTGTCCTCTATCATATCCTATCCTCTATCCTATCCTATCCTCTATCCTATCCTATCCTCTATCATATCCTATCCTCTATCCTATCCAATCCTCTATCCTATCCTATCCTCTATCCTATCCTATCGTATCCTCTATCCTATCCTATCGTATCCTCTATCCTATCCTATCCTCTATCCTATCCTATCCTCTATCTTATCCTATCCTCTATCCTATCCTATCATCTATCCTATCCTATCCTCTATCCTATCCTCTATCATATCCTATCCTCTATCCTATCCAATCCTCTATCCTATCCTATCCTCTATCCTATTCTATCCTCTATATTATCCTATCCTCTATCCTATCGTATCCTCTAACTTATCCTATCCTCTTTCCTATCCTATCCTCTATCCTATCCTATCCTCTGTCCTATCCTATCCTCTATCATATCCTATCCTCTATCCTATCCTATCCTCTATCCTATCCTACCCTCTATCCTATCCTACCCTCTATCCTATCCATTCGTATCCTCTTTCCTATCCTATCCTCTATCCTATCCTATCCTCTATCCTATCCTATCCTCTATCATATCCTATCCTCTATCCTATCCTATCCTCTATCCTATCCTATCCTCTATCCTATCCTACCCTCTATCCTATCCATTCGTAACCTCTATCGTATCCTATCCTCTATCCTATCCTATCCTCTATCCTATCCTATCCTCTATCTTATCCTATCCTCTATCCTATCCTATCCTCTATCCTATCCTATCCTCTATCCTATCCTATCCTCTATCCTATCCTATCCTCTATCCTATCCTATCCTCTATCCTCTATCCTATCCTATCCTCTATCTTATCCTATCCTCTATCCTATCCTATATACTATCCTATCCTCTATCCTATCCTATCCTCTGTCCTATCCTATCCTCGATCCTATCCTATCTTCTATCATATCCTATCGTCTATCCTATCATATCCTCTATCTTATAATATCCTCTATCCTATCCTATCCTCTATCCTATCCTATCCACTATCCTATCCTATCCTCTGTCATATCCTGTCCTCTATCCTATCCTATCCTCTATCCTATGCTACCCACTATCCTATCCTATCCTATCCTCTATCGTATCCTATCCTCTATCCTATCCCATCCTCTATCCTATCCTATCCTCTATCCTATCCTATCCTCTATCCTATCATATCCTCTATCTTATCCTATCCTCTATCCTATCCTATCCTCTATCCTATCCTATCCTCTATCCTATCCTATCCTCTATCATATCCTATCCTCTATCCTATCCTATCCTCTATCCTATCCTATCCTCTGTCCTATCCTATCCTCTATCCTATCATATCCTCTAACTTATCCTATCCTCTTTCCTATCCTATCCTCTATCCTATCCTATCCTCTATCCTATCCTATCCTCTATCATATCCTATCCTCTATCCTATCCAATCCTCTATCCTATCATATCCTCTAACTTATCCTATCCTCTTTCCTATCCTATCCTCTATCCTATCCTATCCTCTATCCTATCCTATCCTCTATCATATCCTATCCTCTATCCTATCCTATCCTCTATCCTATCCTATCCTCTATCCTATCCTACCCTCTATCCTATCCATTCGTAACCTCTATCGTATCCTATCCTCTATCCTATCCTATCCTCTATCCTATCCTATCCTCTATCTTATCCTATCCTCTATCTTATCCTATCCTCTATCCTATCCTATCATCTATCTTATCCTATCCTCTATCCTATCCTATCCTCTATCCTATCCTATCCTCTGTCCTATCCTATCCTCTATCCTATCCAATCCTCTATCCTATCCTATCCTCTATCATATCCTATCCTCTATCCTATCCTATCCTCTATCCTATCCTACCCTCTATCCTATCCATTCGTAACCTCTATCGTATCCTATCCTCTATCCTATCCTATCCTCTATCCTATCCTATCCTCTATCCTATCCTATCCTCTATCCTATCCTATCCTCTATCCTATCCTATCCTCTATCCTATCCTATCCTCTATCCTATCCTATCCTCTATCCTATCCTATCCTCTATCCTATCCTATCGTATCCTGTATCCTATCCTATCGTATCCTCTATCCTATCCTTTCGTATCCTCTATCGTATCCTATCCTCTATCCTATCCTATCCTCTATCCTATCCTATCCTCTATCTTATCCTATCCTCTATCCTATCCTATCCTCTATCCTATCCTACCCTCTATCCTATGCATTTGTATCCTCTATCGTATCCTATCCTCTATCCTATCCTATCCTCTATCCTATCATATCCTCTAACTTATCCTATCCTCTTTCCTATCCTATCCTCTATCCTATCCTATCCTCTATCCTATCCTATCCTCTATCCTATCCTACCCTCTATCCTATGCATTTGTATCCTCTATCGTATCCTATCCTCTATCCTATCCTATCCTCTATCATATCCTATCCTCTATCCTATCCTACCCTCTATCCTATGCATTCGTATCCTCTATCGTATCCTATCCTCTATCCTATCCTATCCTCTATCCTATCCTATCCTTTATCTTATCCTATCCTCTATCCTATCCTATCCTCTATCCTATCCTATCCTCTATCCTATCCTATCCTCTATCCTATCCTACCCTCTATCCTATCCTTTCGTATCCTCTATCGTATCCTATCCTCAATCCTATCCTATCCTCTATCCTATCCTATCCTCTATCTTATCCTATCCTCTATCCTATCCTATCATCTATCCTGTCCTATCCTCTATCTTCTCCTATCCTCTATCATATCCTATCCTCTATCCTATCCTATCCTCTATCCTATCCAATCCCCTATCCTATCCTCTATCGTATCCTATGCTTTATCCTATCCATTCGTATCCTCTATCGTATCCTATCCTCTATCCTATCCTATCCTCTATCCTATCCTATCCTCTATCTTATCCTATCCTCTATCCTATCCTATATAGTATCCTATCCTCTATCCTATCCTATCCTCTGTCCTATCCTATCCTCGATCCTATCCTATCTTCTATCATATCCTATCGTCTATCCTATCATATCCTCTATCTTATAATATCCTCTATCCTATCCTATCCTCTATCCTATCCTATCCTCTATCCTATCCTATCCTCTACCCTATCCTATCCTCTATCCTATCCTACCCTCTATCCTATCCATTCGTATCCTCTATCGTATCCTATCCTCTATCCTATCCTATCCTCTATCCTATCCTATCCTTTATCTTATCCTATCCTCTATCCTATCCTATCCTCTATCCTATCCTATCCTCTATCCTATCCTATCCTCTATCCTATCCTACCCTCTATCCTATCCTTTCGTATCCTCTATCGTATCCTATCCTCTATCCTATCCTATCCTCTATCATATCCTATTCTCTATCCTATCCTATCCTCTATCCTATCCTATCCTCTATCCTATCCAATCCCCTATCCTATCCTCTATCCGATCCTATCCTCTATCCCATCCTATCCTCTATCCTATCCTATCCTCTATCTTATCCTATCCTCTATCCTATCCTATCCTCTATCCTATCCTATCCTCTATCCTATCCTATCCTCTATCCTATCCTATCCTCTATCCTATCCTATCCTCTATCCTATCCAATCCCCTATCCTATCCTCTATCCGATCCTATCCTCTATCCTATCCTATCCTCTATCCTATCCTATCCTCTATCCTATCCTATCCTCTATCCTGTCCTATCCTCTATCCTATCCTATTCTCTATCCTATCCTATCGTATCCTCTGTCCTATCCTATCCTCTATCCTATCATATCCTCTATCTTATCCTATCCGCTATTCTATCCTACCCTCTATTATATCCTATCCCCTATCCTATCCTAACCTCTATCCTATCCTGTCCTCTATCCTATCCAATCCTCTATCGTATCCTATCCTCTATCCTCTCCTATCCTCTATCATATCCTATCCTCTATCCTATCCTATCCTCTATCCTATCCAATCCCCTATCCTATCCTCTATCGTATCCTATGCTCTATCCTATCCTATCCTCTATCCTATCCAATCCCCTATCCTATCCTCTATCCGATCCTATCCTCTATCCTATCCTATCGTCTATCCTATCCTATCCTCTATCCTATCCTATCCTCTATCTTATCCTATCATCTATCCTAACCTATCCTCTATCCTATCCCAGTCTCTATCCTATCCTATCCTATCCTCTACCGCCTCCTATCCTGTATCCGATCCAATCCCCTATCGTCTACCGTATCATATTCTCTATCCTATCCAATCCTCTATCCTATCCTATCCTCTTTCCTATAATATCATATATTATATCCTATTCTCTATCCTATCATATCCTCATATCGTATCCTACCCTCTATCATATCCAATCCTCTATCCTATCCTCTATCCTATCCTATTCTCTATCCTATCCTATCCTCTATCCTATCCTATCCTCTATCCTATCCTATCGTATCCTCTATCCTATCCTATCCTCTATCCTAACCTATCCTCTATCCTATCCTATTCTCTATCCTATCATATCCTATCCTCTACCGCCTCCTATCCTGTATCCGATCCAATCCCCTATCGTCTACCGTATCATACTCTCTATCCTATCCAATCCTCTATCCTATCCGATCCCCTATCATATCCTATCCTCTATCCTATCCTATCCTCTATCCTATCCTATCCTCTATCCTATCCTATCCTCTATCCTATCCTATCCTCTATCCTATCCTATCCTCTATCCTATCCTATCCTCTATCCTATCCTATCGTATCCTCTATCCTATCCTATCCTCTATCCTAACATATCCTCTATCCTATCCTATTCTCTATCCTATCATATCCTATCCTCTACCGCCTCCTATCCTGTATCCGATCCAATCCCCTATCGTCTACCGTATCATACTCTCTATCCTATCCAATCCTCTATCCTATCCGATCCCCTATCATATCCTATCCTCTATCCTATCCTATCCTCTATCCTATCCTATCCTCTATCCTATCCTATCCTCTATCCTATCCTATCCTCTATCCTATCCTATCCTCTATCCTATCCTATCCTCTATCCTATCCTATCCACTATCCTATCTTATCCTCTATCTTATCCTATCCTCTATCCTATCCTATCCTCTATACTATCCTATCCTCTATCCTATCCTATCCTCTATCCTATCCTATCGTATCCTCTATCCTATCCTATCCTCTATCCTATCCTATCGTATCCTATCCTCTATCCTATCCTATCCTCTATACTATCCTATCCTCTATCCTATCCTATCCTCTATCCTATCCTATCCTCTGTCCTATCCAATCCCATATCCTATCCTCCATCGGATCCTATCCTCTATCCTATCCTATCCTCTATCCTATCCTATCCTCTACCCTATCCTATCCTCTATCCTATAATATCCTCTATCATAACCTATCCTCTATCCTATCCTATTCTCTATCCTATCATATCCTATCATCTACCGCCTCCTATCCTGTATCCGATCCAATCCCCTATCGTCTACCGTATCATACTCTCTATCCTACCCAATCCTCTATCCTATCCGATCCCCTATCATATCCTATCCTCTATCCTATCCTATCCTCTATCCTATCCTATCCTCTATCCTATACTATCCTCTATCCTATCCTATCCTCTATCCCATCCTATCCTCTATCCTATCCTATCCTCTATCCTATCCTATCCTCTATCCTATCCTATCCTCTATCCTATCCTTTCCTCTATCCTATCCTATCGTATCCTCTATCGTACCCTATCCTCTATCCTATCCTCTCCGTTATCCTATCCAATCCCCTACCCTATCCTCTGACCTATCCTATCCTCTATCTTATCCTATCCTCTATCCTATCCTATCATCTATCCTGTCCTATCCTCTAGCCTATCATATCCTCTATCTTATCCTATCCTCTATTCTATCCAATCCTCTATCCTATCCTATCCTCTATCCTATCCTATCGTATCCTCTATCGTATCCTATCCTCTATGCTATCCTATCCTCTATCCTATCCTATCCTCTATCCTATCCTATACTCTATCCTATCCTACCCTCTATCCTATCCTTTCGTATCCTCTATCGCACCCTATACTCTATCCTATCCTATCCTCTATCCTATCCTATCCTCTATACTATCCTATCCTCTATCCTATCATATCCTCTATCCTATCCTATCCTCTATCCTATCCTATCCTCTATCCTATCCTATCCTCTATCCTATCCTATCCTCTATACTATCCTATCCTCTATCCTATCATATCCTCTATCCTATCCTATCCTCTACCCTATCCTATCCTCTATCCTATCCTACCCTCTATCCTATCCATTCGTATCCTCTATCGTATCCTATCCTCTATCCTATCCTATCCTCTACCCTATCCTATCCTCTATCCTATCCTACCCTCTATCCTATCCATTCGTATCCTCTATCGTATCCTATCCTCTATCCTGTCCTATCCTCTATCCTATCCTATCCTCTATCTTATCCTATCCTCTATCCTATCCTATCCTCTATCCTATCCTATCCTCAATCCTATCCTATCCTCTATCCTATCCTATCCTCTATCCTATCCTATCCTGTATCATATCCTATCCTCTATCCTATCCTATCCTCTATCCTATCCTATCCTCTATCCTATCCAATCCCCTATCCTATCCTCTATCCTATCCAATCCTCTATCCTATCCTATCCTCTATCCTATCATATCCTCTATCTTATCCTATCCTCTATCCTATCCTATCCTCTATCCTATCCCATCCTATTCTCTATCCTATGCTATACTCTATCCTATCCAATCCTCTATCCTATCCTATCCTCTATCCTATCCTATCCTCTATCGTATCCTAGCCTGTATCCTATCCTATCCTCTATCCTATCCTATCCTCTATCCTAACCTATCCTCTATCCTTTCCTATTCTCTATCCTATCCTATCGTATCCTCTGTCCTATCCTATCCTCGATCCTATCCTATAGTCTATCCTATCCTATCGCCTATCCTATCATATCCTCTACCTTATCCTATCCTCTATCCTATCCTATCCTCTATCCTATCCTATCCTCTATCCTATCCTATCCTCTTTCCTATCCTACCCTCTATCCTATCCTTTTTTATCCTCTATCGTATCCTATCCTCTATCCTATCCTATCCTCTATCCTATCCTATCCTCTATCCTATCCTATCCTGTATCCTATCCTATCGTATCCTCTATCGTATCCTATCCTCTATCCTATCCTAACCTCTATCCTATCCAATCCCCAATCCTATCCTCTATCCCATCCTATCCTCTATCCTCTCCTATCCTCTATCCTATCCTATCCTCTATCCTATCCTATCCTTTATCCTATCCAATCACCTATCCTATCCTGTATCCTATCCTATCCTCTATCTTATCCTATCCTCTATCCTATCCTAACATCTATCCTATCCTATCCTCTATCCTCTCCTATCCTCTATCATATCCTATCCTCTATCCTATCCTATCCTCTATCCTATCCAATCCCCTATCCTATCCTCTATCGTATCCTATGCTCTATCCTATCCTACCCTCTATCCTATCCTATCCTCTATCCTATCCTACCCTATCCTCTATCCTATGCTATCCTCTATCCTATCCTATCCTCTATCCTTTCCAATCGTATCCTCTATCGTATCCTATCCTCTATCCTATCCTATCCTCTATCCTATCCTATCCTCTATACTATCCTATCCTCTATCCTATCCTATCCTCTATCCTATCCTATCCTCTATCCTATCCAATCCCCTATCCTATCCTCTATCCGATCCTATCCTCTATCCCATCCTATCCTCTATCCTATCCTATCCTCTATCTTATCCTATCCTCTATCCTATCCTATCCTCTATCCTATCCTATCCTCTATCCTATCCTATCCTCTATCCTATCCTATCCTCTATCCTATCCTATCCTCTATCCTATCCAATCCCCTATCCTATCCTCTATCCGATCCTATCCTCTATCCTATCCTATCCTCTATCCTATCCTATCCTCTATCCTATCCTATCCTCTATCCTGTCCTATCCTCTATCCTATCCTATTCTCTATCCTATCCTATCGTATCCTCTGTCCTATCCTATCCTCTATCCTATCATATCCTCTATCTTATCCTATCCTCTATTCTATCCTACCCTCTACCCTATCCTATCCCCTATCCTATCCTAACCTCTATCCTATTCTGTCCTCTATCCTATCCAATCCTCTATCCTATCCTATCCTCTATCCTATCATATCCTCTAACTTATCCTATCCTCTATCCTCTCCTATCCTCTATCATATCCTATCGTCTATCCTATCCTATCCTCTATCCTATCCAATCCCCTATCCTATCCTCTATCGTATCCTATGCTCTATCCTATCCTATCCTCTATCCTATCCAATCCCCTATCCTATCCTCTATCCGATCCTATCCTCTATCCTATCCTATCGTCTATCCTATCCTATCCTCTATCCTATCCTATCCTCTATCCTATCCTATCCTCTATCCTATCCTATCCTCTATCTTATCCTATCCTCTATCCTATCCTATCCTCTATCCTATCCTATCCTCTATCCTATCCTATCCTCTATCCTATCCTATCCTCTATCCTCTATCCTATCCTATCCTATCCTCTATCATATCCTATCCTCTATCCTATCCTATCCTCTATCTTATCCTATCCTCTATCCTATCCTATCATCTATCCTATCCTATCCTCTATCCTATCCTATCCTCTATCATATCCTATCCTCTATCCTATCCAATCCTCTATCCTATCCTATCCTCTATCCTATTCTATCCTCTATATTATCCTATCCTCTATCCTATCGTATCCTCTAACTTATCCTATCATCTTTCCTATCGTATCCTCTATCCTATCCTATCCTCTGTCCTATCCTATCCTCTATCATATCCTATCCTCTATCCTATCCTATCCTCTATCCTATCCTATCCTCTATCCTATCCTACCCTCTATCCTATGCATTCGTATCCTCTATCGTATCGTATCCTCTATCCTATCCTATCCTCTATCCTATCCTATCCTCTATCTTATCCTATCCTCTATCCTATCCTATCCTCTATCCTATCCTATTCTCTATCCTATCCTATCCTCTATCCTATCCTATCCTCTATCCTATCCTACCCTCTATCCTATCTTTTCGTATCCTCTATCGTATCCTATCCTCTATCCTATCCTATCCTCTATCCTATCCTATCCTCTATCTTATCCTATCCTCTATCCTATCCTATCATCTATCCTGTCCTATCCTCTATCCTCTCCTATCCTCTATCATATCCTATCCTCTATCCTATCCTATCCTCTATCCTATCGAATCCCCTATCCTATCCTCTATCGTATCCTATGCTCTATCCTATCCATTCGTATCCTCTATCGTATCCTATCCTCTATCCTATCCTATCCTCTATCTTATCCTATCCTTTATCCTATCCTATCCTCTATCATATCCTATCCTCTATCCTATCCTATCCTCTATCCTATCCTGTCCTCTATCCTATCCTACCCTCTATCCTATCCATTCGTATCCTCTATCGTATCCTATCCTCTATCCTGTCCTATCCTCTATCCTATCCTATCCTCTATCTTATCCTATCCTCCATCCTATCCTATATACTATCCTATCCTCTATCCTATCCTATCCTCTGTCCTATCCTATCCTCGATCATATCCTATCTTCTATCATATCCTATCGTCTATCCTATCATATCCTCTATCTTATAATATCCTCTATCCTATCCTATCCTCTATCCTATCCTATCCACTATCCTATCCTATCCTCTGTCATATCCTGTCCTCTATCCTATCCTATCCTCTATCCTATGCTACCCACTATCCTATCCTATCCTATCCTCTATCCTATCCTATCCTCTATCGTATCCTATCCTCTATCCTATCCTATCCTCTATCCTGTCCTATCCTCTATCCTATCTTATCCTCTATCTTATCCTATCCTCTATCCTATCCTATATACTATCCTATCCTCTATCCTATCCTATCCTCTGTCGTATCCTATCCTCGATCCTATCCTATCTTCTATCATATCCTATCGTCTATCCTATCATATCCTCTATCTTATAATATCCTCTATCCTATCCTATCCTCTATCCTATCCTATCCTCTATCTTATCCTATCCTCTATCCTATCCTATCATCTATCCTATCCTGTCCTCTATCCTATCCTATCGTATCCTCTATCATATCCTATCCTCTATCCTATCCAATCCTCTATCCTATCCTATCCTCTATCCTGTCCTATCCTCTATCCTCTCCTATCCTCTATCATATCCTATCCTCTATCCTATCCTATCCTCCATCCTATCCAATCCCCTATCCTATCCTCTATCGTATCCTATGCTCTCTCCTATCCATTCGTATCCTCTATCGTATCCTATCCTCCACCCTATCCTATCCTCTATCCTATCCTATCCTCTATCTTATCCTATCCTCTATCCTATCATAACCTCTATCATATCCTATCCTCTATCCTATCCTATATACTATCCTATCCTCTATCCTATCCTATCCTCTGTCCTATCCTATCCTCGATCCTATCCTATCTTCTATCCTATCCTATCGTCTATCCTATCATATCCTCTATCTTATAATATCCTCTATCCTATCCTATCCTATCCTCTATCCTATCCTATCCTGTATCATATCCTGTCCTCTATCCTATCCTATCCTCTATCCTATCCTACCCACTATCCTATCCTATCCTATCCTCTATCCTATCCTATCCTCTATCCTATCCTATCCTCTATCCTATCCTATCCTCTATCCTATCCTATCCTCTATCCTATCCTATCCTCTATCCTATCCTATCCTCTATCCTATCCTACCCTCTATCCTATCCATTCGTATCCTCTATCGTATCGTATCCTCTATCCTATCCTATCCTCTATCCTATCCTATCCTCTATCTTATCCTATCCTCTATCCTATCCTATCCTCTATCCTATCCTATCCTCTATCCTATCCTACCCTCTATCCTATCCATTCGTAACCTCTATCGTATCCTATCCTCTATCCTATCCTATCCTCTATCCTATCCTATCCTCTATCTTATCCTATCCTCTATCCTATCCTATCCTCTATCTTATCCTATCCTCTATCCTATTCTATCCTCTATCCTATCCTATCCTCTATCCTATCCTATCCTCTATCCTCTATCCTATCCTATCCTCTATCCTATCCTATCCTCTATCATATCCTATCCTCTATCCTATCCAATCCTCTATCCTATCCTATCCTCTATCCTATCCTATCGTATCCTCTATCCTATCCTATCGTATCCTCTATCCTATCCTATCCTCTATCCTATCCTATCCTCTATCCTATCCTATCCTCTATCCTATCCTACCCTCTATCCTATCCATTCGTATCCTCTATCGTATCGTATCCTCTATCCTATCCTATCCTCTATCCTATCCTATCCTCTATCTTATCCTATCCTCTATCCTATCCTATCCTCCATCCTATCCTATCCTCTATCCTATCCTATCCTCTATCCTATCCTATCCTCTATCCTATCCTACCCTCTATCCTATCCTTTCGTATCCTCTATCGTATCCTATCCCCTATCCTATCCTATCCTCTATCCTATCCTATCCTCTATCTTATCCTATCCTCTATCCTATCCTATCATCTATCCTGTCCTATCCTCTATCCTCTCCTATCCTCTATCATATCCTATCCTCTATCCTATCCTATCCTCTATCCTATCGAATCCCCTATCCTATCCTCTATCGTATCCTATGCTCTATCCTATCCATTCGTATCCTCTATCATATCCTATCCTCTATCCTATCCTATCCTCTATCTTATCCTATCCTTTATCCTATCCTATCCTCTATCTTATCCTATCCTCCATCCTATCCTATATACTATCCTATCCTCTATCCTATCCTATCCTCTGTCCTATCCTATCCTCGATCCTATCCTATCTTCTATCATATCCTATCGTCTATCCTATCATATCCTCTATCTTATAATATCCTCTATCCTATCCTATCCTCTATCCTATCCTATCCACTATCCTATCCTATCCTCTGTCATATCCTGTCCTCTATCCTATCCTATCCTCTATCCTATGCTACCCACTATCCTATCCTATCCTATCCTCTATCCTATCCTATCCTCTATCGTATCCTATCCTCTATCCTATCCTATCCTCTATCCTGTCCTATCCTCTATCCTATCTTATCCTCTATCTTATCCTATCCTCTATCCTATCCTCTATCCTATCCTATCCTCTGTCGTATCCTATCCTCGATCCTATCCTATCTTCTATCATATCCTATCGTCTATCCTATCATATCCTCTATCTTATAATATCCTCTATCCTATCCTATCCTCTATCCTATCCTATCCTCTATCTTATCCTATCCTCTATCCTATCCTATCATCTATCCTATCCTGTCCTCTATCCTATCCTATCGTATCCTCTATCATATCCTATCCTCTATCCTATCCAATCCTCTATCCTATCCTATCCTCTATCCTGTCCTATCCTCTATCCTCTCCTATCCTCTATCATATCCTATCCTCTATCCTATCCTATCCTCCATCCTATCCAATCCCCTATCCTATCCTCTATCGTATCCTATGCTCTCTCCTATCCATTCGTATCCTCTATCGTATCCTATCCTCCACCCTATCCTATCCTCTATCCTATCCTATCCTCTATCTTATCCTATCCTCTATCCTATCATAACCTCTATCATATCCTATCCTCTATCCTATCCTATATACTATCCTATCCTCTATCCTATCCTATCCTCTGTCCTATCCTATCCTCGATCCTATCCTATCTTCTATCCTATCCTATCGTCTATCCTATCATATCCTCTATCTTATAATATCCTCTATCCTATCCTATCCTATCCTCTATCCTATCCTATCCTGTATCATATCCTGTCCTCTATCCTATCCTATCCTCTATCCTATCCTACCCACTATCCTATCCTATCCTATCCTCTATCCTATCCTATCCTCTATCCTATCCTATCCTCTATCCTATCCTATCCTCTATCCTATCCTATCCTCTATCCTATCCTATCCTCTATCCTATCCTATCCTCTATCCTATCCTACCCTCTATCCTATCCATTCGTATCCTCTATCGTATCGTATCCTCTATCCTATCCTATCCTCTATCCTATCCTATCCTCTATCTTATCCTATCCTCTATCCTATCCTATCCTCTATCCTATCCTATCCTCTATCCTATCCTACCCTCTATCCTATCCATTCGTAACCTCTATCGTATCCTATCCTCTATCCTATCCTATCCTCTATCCTATCCTATCCTCTATCTTATCCTATCCTCTATCCTATCCTATCCTCTATCTTATCCTATCCTCTATCCTATTCTATCCTCTATCCTATCCTATCCTCTATCCTATCCTATCCTCTATCCTCTATCCTATCCTATCCTCTATCCTATCCTATCCTCTATCTTATCCTATCCTCTATCCTATCCTATCCTCTATCTTATCCTATCCTCTATCCTATTCTATCCTCTATCCTATCCTATCCTCTATCCTATCCTATCCTCTATCCTCTATCCTATCCTATCCTCTATCCTATCCTATCCTCTATCATATCCTATCCTCTATCCTATCCAATCCTCTATCCTATCCTATCCTCTATCCTATCCTATCGTATTCTCTATCCTATCCTATCGTATCCTCTATCCTATCCTATCCTCTATCCTATCCTATCCTCTATCCTATCCTATCCTCTATCCTATCCTACCCTCTATCCTATCCATTCGTATCCTCTATCGTATCGTATCCTCTATCCTATCCTATCCTCTATCCTATCCTATCCTCTATCTTATCCTATCCTCTATCCTATCCTATCCTCCATCCTATCCTATCCTCTATCCTATCCTATCCTCTATCCTATCCTATCCTCTATCCTATCCTACCCTCTATCCTATCCTTTCGTATCCTCTATCGTATCCTATCCCCTATCCTATCCTATCCTCTATCCTATCCTATCCTCTATCTTATCCTATCCTCTATCCTATCCTATCATCTATCCTGTCCTATCCTCTATCCTCTCCTATCCTCTATCATATCCTATCCTCTATCCTATCCTATCCTCTATCCTATCGAATCCCCTATCCTATCCTCTATCGTATCCTATGCTCTATCCTATCCATTCGTATCCTCTATCATATCCTATCCTCTATCCTATCCTATCCTCTATCTTATCCTATCCTTTATCCTATCCTATCCTCTATCTTATCCTATCCTCCATCCTATCCTATATACTATCCTATCCTCTATCCTATCCTATCCTCTGTCCTATCCTATCCTCGATCCTATCCTATCTTCTATCATATCCTATCGTCTATCCTATCATATCCTCTATCTTATAATATCCTCTATCCTATCCTATCCTCTATCCTATCCTATCCACTATCCTATCCTATCCTCTGTCATATCCTGTCCTCTATCCTATCCTATCCTCTATCCTATGCTACCCACTATCCTATCCTATCCTATCCTCTATCCTATCCTATCCTCTATCGTATCCTATCCTCTATCCTATCCTATCCTCTATCCTGTCCTATCCTCTATCCTATCTTATCCTCTATCTTATCCTATCCTCTATCCTATCCTATATACTATCCTATCCTCTATCCTATCCTATCCTCTGTCGTATCCTATCCTCGATCCTATCCTATCTTCTATCATATCCTATCGTCTATCCTATCATATCCTCTATCTTATAATATCCTCTATCCTATCCTATCCTCTATCCTATCCTATCCTCTATCTTATCCTATCCTCTATCCTATCCTATCATCTATCCTATCCTGTCCTCTATCCTATCCTATCGTATCCTCTATCATATCCTATCCTCTATCCTATCCAATCCTCTATCCTATCCTATCCTCTATCCTGTCCTATCCTCTATCCTCTCCTATCCTCTATCATATCCTATCCTCTATCCTATCCTATCCTCCATCCTATCCAATCCCCTATCCTATCCTCTATCGTATCCTATGCTCTCTCCTATCCATTCGTATCCTCTATCGTATCCTATCCTCCACCCTATCCTATCCTCTATCCTATCCTATCCTCTATCTTATCCTATCCTCTATCCTATCATAACCTCTATCATATCCTATCCTCTATCCTATCCTATATACTATCCTATCCTCTATCCTATCCTATCCTCTGTCCTATCCTATCCTCGATCCTATCCTATCTTCTATCCTATCCTATCGTCTATCCTATCATATCCTCTATCTTATAATATCCTCTATCCTATCCTATCCTATCCTCTATCCTATCCTATCCTGTATCATATCCTGTCCTCTATCCTATCCTATCCTCTATCCTATCCTACCCACTATCCTATCCTATCCTATCCTCTATCCTATCCTATCCTCTATCCTATCCTATCCTCTATCCTATCCTATCCTCTATCCTATCCTATCCTCTATCCTATCCTATCCTCTATCCTATCCTATCCTCTATCCTATCCTACCCTCTATCCTATCCATTCGTATCCTCTATCGTATCGTATCCTCTATCCTATCCTATCCTCTATCCTATCCTATCCTCTATCTTATCCTATCCTCTATCCTATCCTATCCTCTATCCTATCCTATCCTCTATCCTATCCTACCCTCTATCCTATCCATTCGTAACCTCTATCGTATCCTATCCTCTATCCTATCCTATCCTCTATCCTATCCTATCCTCTATCTTATCCTATCCTCTATCCTATCCTATCCTCTATCTTATCCTATCCTCTATCCTATTCTATCCTCTATCCTATCCTATCCTCTATCCTATCCTATCCTCTATCCTCTATCCTATCCTATCCTCTATCCTATCCTATCCTCTATCATATCCTATCCTCTATCCTATCCAATCCTCTATCCTATCCTATCCTCTATCCTATCCTATCGTATCCTCTATCCTATCCTATCGTATCCTCTATCCTATCCTATCCTCTATCCTATCCTATCCTCTATCCTATCCTATCCTCTATCCTATCCTACCCTCTATCCTATCCATTCGTATCCTCTATCGTATCGTATCCTCTATCCTATCCTATCCTCTATCCTATCCTATCCTCTATCTTATCCTATCCTCTATCCTATCCTATCCTCCATCCTATCCTATCCTCTATCCTATCCTATCCTCTATCCTATCCTATCCTCTATCCTATCCTACCCTCTATCCTATCCTTTCGTATCCTCTATCGTATCCTATCCCCTATCCTATCCTATCCTCTATCCTATCCTATCCTCTATCTTATCCTATCCTCTATCCTATCCTATCATCTATCCTGTCCTATCCTCTATCCTCTCCTATCCTCTATCATATCCTATCCTCTATCCTATCCTATCCTCTATCCTATCGAATCCCCTATCCTATCCTCTATCGTATCCTATGCTCTATCCTATCCATTCGTATCCTCTATCATATCCTATCCTCTATCCTATCCTATCCTCTATCTTATCCTATCCTTTATCCTATCCTATCCTCTATCATATCCTATCCTCTATCCTATCCTATCCTCTATCCTATCCTATCCTCTATCCTATCCTACCCTCTATCCTATCCATTCGTATCCTCTATCGTATCCTATCCTCTATCCTGTCCTATCCTCTATCCTATCCTATCCTCTATCTTATCCTATCCTCTATCCTATCCTATATACTATCCTATCCTCTATCCTATCCTATCCTCTGTCCTATCCTATCCTCGATCCTATCCTATCTTCTATCATATCCTATCGTCTATCCTATCATATCCTCTATCTTATAATATCCTCTATCCTATCCTATCCTCTATCCTATCCTATCCACTATCCTATCCTATCCTCTGTCATATCCTGTCCTCTATCCTATCCTATCCTCTATCCTATGCTACCCACTATCCTATCCTATCCTATCCTCTATCGTATCCTATCCTCTATCCTATCCCATCCTCTATCCTATCCTATCCTCTATCCTATCCTATCCTCTATCGTATCATATCCTCTATCTTATCCTATCCTCTATCCTATCCTATCCTCTATCCTATCCTATCCTCTATCCTATCCTATCCTCTATCATATCCTATCCTCTATCCTATCCTATCCTCTATCCTATCCTATCCTCTATCCTATCCTATCCTCTACCCTATCCTATCGTATCCTCTATCCTATCCTATCCTCTATCCTATCCAATCCTCTATCCTATCCGATCCTCTATCATATCCTATCCTCTTTCCTATCCTCTATCCTATCCTATTCTCTATCCTATCCTATCCTCTATCCTATCCTACCCACTATCCTATCCAATCCTATCCTCTTTCGTCTCCTATCCTCTTTCCTATACAATTCCCTATCCTATCCTCTATCCTATCCTTTCCACTATCCAATACTTTCCTCTATAATATCCTATTTTCTATAAGATCGTAACCTCTATCCTATACTGTCCTCTATCCTATCCTATCCTCTATCCTATCTTATACTCTATCCTATCCTATCGTATCCTCTATCGTATCCTATCCTCTATGCTATCCTATCCTCTATCCTATCCAATCCTCTATCCTATCCTATCCTCTATCCTATCCTATCCTCTATCATATCCTATCCTCTATCCTATCCAATCCTCTATCCTATCCTATCCTCTATCCTATCCTCTATCCTATCCTATCCTCTATCCTATCCTATCCTCTATCCTATCCTATCCTCTATCCTATCCTATCCTCTTTCCTATCCTATCCTCTATCCTATCCTATCCTCTATCCTATCCTATCCTCTTTCCTATCCTATCCTCTATCCTATCCTATCCTCTATCATATCCTATCCTCTATCCTATCCAATCCTCTATCCTATCCTATCCTCTATCCTATCCTACCCTCTATCCTATCCTTTCGTATCCTCTATCGTATCCTATCCTCTATCCTATCCTATCCTCTATCCAATCCTATCCTCTATCCTATCCTATCATCTATCCTGTCCTATCCTCTATACTCTCCTATCCTCTATCATATCCTATCCTCTATCCTATCCTATCCTCTATCCTATCCAATCCCCTATCCTATCCTCTATCGTATCCTATGCTCTCTCCTATCCATTCGTATCCTCTATCGTATCCTATCCTCCACCCTATCCTATCCTCTATCCTATCCTATCCTCTATCTTATCCTATCCTCTATCCTATCCTAACCTCTATCATATCCTATCCTCTATCCTATCCTATCCTCTATCCTATCCTATCCTCTATCCTATCCTACCCTCTATCCTATCCATTCGTATCCTCTATCGTATCCTATCCTCTATCCTGTCCTATCCTCTATCCTATCCTATCCTCTATCTTATCCTATCCTCTATCCTATCCTATATACTATCCTATCCTCTATCCTATCCTATCCTCTGTCCTATCCTATCCTCGATCCTATCCTATCTTCTATCCTATCCTATCGTCTATCCTATCATATCCTCTATCTTATAATATCCTCTATCCTATCCTATCCTATCCTCTATCCTATCCTATCCTGTATCATATCCTGTCCTCTATCCTATCCTATCCTCTATCCTATCCTACCCACTATCCTATCCTATCCTATCCTCTATCATATCCTGTCCTCTATCCTATCCTATCCTCTATCCTATCCTACCCACTATCCTATCCTATCCTATCCTCTATCGTTTCCTATCCTCTATCCTATCCCATCCTCTATCCTATCCTATCCTCTATCCTATCCTATCCTCTATCCTATCCAATCCTCTATCCTATCATATCCTCTAACTTATCCTATCCTCTTTCCTATCCTATCCTCTATCCTATCCTATCCTCTATCCTATCCTATCCTCTATCATATCCTATCCTCTATCCTATCCTATCCTCTATCCTATCCTACCCACTATCCTATCCTATCCTATCCTCTATCGTATCCTATCCTCTATCCTATCCCATCCTCTATCCTATCCTATCCTCTATCTTATCCTATCCTCTATCCTATCCTATCCTCTATCGTATCCTATCCTCTATCCTATCCTATCCTCTATCCTATCCTACCCTCTATCATATCATATCCTCTATCCTATCCTATCCTCTATCCTATCCTATCCTCTATCCTATCCTACCCTCTATCCTATCCATTCGTATCCTCTATCGTATCCTATCCTCTATCCTGTCCTATCCTCTATCCTATCTTATCCTCTATCTTATCCTATCCTCTATCCTATCCTATATACTATCCTATCCTCTATCCTATCCTATCCTCTGTCGTATCCTATCCTCGATCCTATCCTATCTTCTATAATATCCTATCGTCTATCCTATCATATCCTCTATCTTATAATATCCTCTATCCTATCCTATCCTCTATCCTATCCTATCCTCTATCTTATCCTATCCTCTATCCTATCCTATCATCTATCCTATCCTGTCCTCTATCCTATCCTATCGTATCCTCTATCATATCCTATCCTCTATCCTATCCAATCCTCTATCCTATCCTATCCTCTATCCTGTCCTATCCTCTATCCTCTCCTATCCTCTATCATATCCTATCCTCTATCCTATCCTATCCTCCATCCTATCCAATCCCCTATCCTATCCTCTATCGTATCCTATGCTCTCTCCTATCCATTCGTATCCTCTATCGTATCCTATCCTCCACCCTATCCTATCCTCTATCCTATCCTATCCTCTATCTTATCCTATCCTCTATCCTATCATAACCTCTATCATATCCTATCCTCTATCCTATCCTATATACTATCCTATCCTCTATCCTATCCTATCCTCTGTCCTATCCTATCCTCGATCCTATCCTATCTTCTATCCTATCCTATCGTCTATCCTATCATATCCTCTATCTTATAATATCCTCTATCCTATCCTATCCTATCCTCTATCCTATCCTATCCTGTATCATATCCTGTCCTCTATCCTATCCTATCCTCTATCCTATCCTACCCACTATCCTATCCTATCCTATCCTCTATCCTATCCTATCCTCTATCCTATCCTATCCTCTATCCTATCCTATCCTCTATCCTATCCTATCATCTATCCTATCCTATCCTCTATCCTATCCTATCCTCTATCCTATCCTACCCTCTATCCTATCCATTCGTATCCTCTATCGTATCGTATCCTCTATCCTATCCTATCCTCTATCCTATCCTATCCTCTATCTTATCCTATCCTCTATCCTATCCTATCCTCTATCCTATCCTATCCTCTATCCTATCCTACCCTCTATCCTATCCATTCGTAACCTCTATCGTATCGTATCCTCTATCCTATCCTATCCTCTATCCTATCCTATCCTCTATCTTATCCTATCCTCTATCCTATCCTATCCTCTATCTTATCCTATCCTCTATCCTATCCTATCCTCTATCCTATCCTATCCTCTATCCTATCCTATCCTCTATCATATCCTATCCTCTATCCTATCCAATCCTCTATCCTATCCTATCCTCTATCCTATCCTCTATCCTATCATCTATCCTATCCTATCCTCTATCCTATCCTCTATCATATCCTATCCTCTATCCTATCCAATCCTCTATCCTATCCTATCCTCTATCCTATTCTATCCTCTATATTATCCTATCCTCTATCCTATCGTATCCTCTAACTTATCCTATCCTCTTTCCTATCCTATCCTCTATCCTATCCTATCCTCTGTCCTATCCTATCCTCTATACTCTCCTATCCTCTATCATATCCTATCCTCTATCCTATCCTATCCTCTATCCTATCCAATCCCCTATCCTATCCTCTATCGTATCCTATGCTCTCTCCTATCCATTCGTATCCTCTATCGTATCCTATCCTCCACCCTATCCTATCCTCTATCCTATCCTATCCTCTATCTTATCCTATCCTCTATCCTATCCTAACCTCTATCATATCCTATCCTCTATCCTATCCTATCCTCTATCCTATCCTATCCTCTATCCTATCCTACCCTCTATCCTATCCATTCGTATCCTCTATCGTATCCTATCCTCTATCCTGTCCTATCCTCTATCCTATCCTATCCTCTATCTTATCCTATCCTCTATCCTATCCTATATACTATCCTATCCTCTATCCTATCCTATCCTCTGTCGTATCCTATCCTCGATCCTATCCTATCTTCTATAATATCCTATCGTCTATCCTATCATATCCTCTATCTTATAATATCCTCTATCCTATCCTATCCTCTATCCTATCCTATCCTCTATCTTATCCTATCCTCTATCCTATCCTATCATCTATCCTATCCTGTCCTCTATCCTATCCTATCGTATCCTCTATCATATCCTATCCTCTATCCTATCCAATCCTCTATCCTATCCTATCCTCTATCCTGTCCTATCCTCTATCCTCTCCTATCCTCTATCATATCCTATCCTCTATCCTATCCTATCCTCCATCCTATCCAATCCCCTATCCTATCCTCTATCGTATCCTATGCTCTCTCCTATCCATTCGTATCCTCTATCGTATCCTATCCTCCACCCTATCCTATCCTCTATCCTATCCTATCCTCTATCTTATCCTATCCTCTATCCTATCATAACCTCTATCATATCCTATCCTCTATCCTATCCTATATACTATCCTATCCTCTATCCTATCCTATCCTCTGTCCTATCCTATCCTCGATCCTATCCTATCTTCTATCCTATCCTATCGTCTATCCTATCATATCCTCTATCTTATAATATCCTCTATCCTATCCTATCCTATCCTCTATCCTATCCTATCCTGTATCATATCCTGTCCTCTATCCTATCCTATCCTCTATCCTATCCTACCCACTATCCTATCCTATCCTATCCTCTATCCTATCCTATCCTCTATCCTATCCTATCCTCTATCCTATCCTATCCTCTATCCTATCCTATCCTCTATCCTATCCTATCCTCTATCCTATCCTACCCTCTATCCTATCCATTCGTATCCTCTATCGTATCGTATCCTCTATCCTATCCTATCCTCTATCCTATCCTATCCTCTATCTTATCCTATCCTCTATCCTATCCTATCCTCTATCCTATCCTATCCTCTATCCTATCCTACCCTCTATCCTATCCATTCGTAACCTCTATCGTATCGTATCCTCTATCCTATCCTATCCTCTATCCTATCCTATCCTCTATCTTATCCTATCCTCTATCCTATCCTATCCTCTATCTTATCCTATCCTCTATCCTATCCTATCCTCTATCCTATCCTATCCTCTATCCTATCCTATCCTCTATCTTATCCTATCCTCTATCCTATCCTATCATCTATCCTGTCCTATCCTCTATCCTCTCCTATCCTCTATCATATCCTATCCTCTATCCTATCCTATCCTCTATCCTATCGAATCCCCTATCCTATCCTCTATCGTATCCTATGCTCTATCCTATCCATTCGTATCCTCTATCATATCCTATCCTCTATCCTATCCTATCCTCTATCTTATCCTATCCTTTATCCTATCCTATCCTCTATCATATCCTATCCTCTATCCTATCCTATCCTCTATCCTATCCTATCCTCTATCCTATCCTACCCTCTATCCTATCCATTCGTATCCTCTATCGTATCCTATCCTCTATCCTGTCCTATCCTCTATCCTATCCTATCCTCTATCTTATCCTATCCTCTATCCTATCCTATATACTATCCTATCCTCTATCCTATCCTATCCTCTGTCCTATCCTATCCTCGATCCTATCCTATCTTCTATCATATCCTATCGTCTATCCTATCATATCCTCTATCTTATAATATCCTCTATCCTATCCTATCCTCTATCCTATCCTATCCACTATCCTATCCTATCCTCTGTCATATCCTGTCCTCTATCCTATCCTATCCTCTATCCTATGCTACCCACTATCCTATCCTATCCTATCCTCTATCGTATCCTATCCTCTATCCTATCCCATCCTCTATCCTATCCTATCCTCTATCCTATCCTATCCTCTATCGTATCATATCCTCTATCTTATCCTATCCTCTATCCTATCCTATCCTCTATCCTATCCTATCCTCTATCCTATCCTATCCTCTATCATATCCTATCCTCTATCCTATCCTATCCTCTATCCTATCCTATCCTCTATCCTATCCTATCCTCTACCCTATCCTATCGTATCCTCTATCCTATCCTATCCTCTATCCTATCCAATCCTCTATCCTATCCGATCCTCTATCATATCCTATCCTCTTTCCTATCCTCTATCCTATCCTATTCTCTATCCTATCCTATCCTCTATCCTATCCTACCCACTATCCTATCCAATCCTATCCTCTTTCGTCTCCTATCCTCTTTCCTATACAATTCCCTATCCTATCCTCTATCCTATCCTTTCCACTATCCAATACTTTCCTCTATAATATCCTATTTTCTATAAGATCGTAACCTCTATCCTATACTGTCCTCTATCCTATCCTATCCTCTATCCTATCTTATACTCTATCCTATCCTATCGTATCCTCTATCGTATCCTATCCTCTATGCTATCCTATCCTCTATCCTATCCAATCCTCTATCCTATCCTATCCTCTATCCTATCCTATCCTCTATCATATCCTATCCTCTATCCTATCCAATCCTCTATCCTATCCTATCCTCTATCCTATCCTCTATCCTATCCTATCCTCTATCCTATCCTATATACTATCCTATCCTCTATCCTATCCTATCCTCTGTCCTATCCTATCCTCGATCCTATCCTATCTTCTATCCTATCCTATCGTCTATCCTATCATATCCTCTATCTTATAATATCCTCTATCCTATCCTATCCTATCCTCTATCCTATCCTATCCTGTATCATATCCTGTCCTCTATCCTATCCTATCCTCTATCCTATCCTACCCACTATCCTATCCTATCCTATCCTCTATCATATCCTGTCCTCTATCCTATCCTATCCTCTATCCTATCCTACCCACTATCCTATCCTATCCTATCCTCTATCGTTTCCTATCCTCTATCCTATCCCATCCTCTATCCTATCCTATCCTCTATCCTATCCTATCCTCTATCCTATCCACCACCAATCCACTATCCATCATACCTCTAACTTATCCTATCCTCTTTCCTATCCTATCCTCTATCCTATCCTATCCTCCATCCTATCCTATCCTCTATCATATCCTATCCTCTATCCTATCCTATCCTCTATCCTATCCTACCCACTATCCTATCCTATCCTATCCTCTATCGTATCCTATCCTCTATCCAATCCCATCCTCTATCCTATCCTATCCTCTATCCTATCCTATCCTCTATCCTATCATATCCTCTAACTTATCCTATCCTCTTTCCTATCCTATCCTCTATCTTATCCTATCCTCTATCCTATCCTATCCTCTATCATATCCTATCCTCTATCCTATCCAATCCTCTATCCTATCATATCCTCTAACTTATCCTATCCTCTTTCCTATCCTATCCTCTATCCTATCCTATCCTCTATCCTATCCTATCCTCTATCCTATCCTATCCTCTATCCTATCCTATCCTCTATACTATCCTACCCTCTATCATATCATATCCTCTATCCTATCCTATCCTCTATCCTATCCTATCCTCTATACTATCCTACCCTCTATCATATCATATCCTCTATCCTATCCTATCCTCTATCTTATCCTATCCTCTATCCTATCCTATCCTCTATCCTATCCTATCCTCTATCCTATCCTATCCTCTATCTTATCCTATCCTCTATCCTATCCTATATACTATCCTATCCTCTATCCTATCCTATCCTCTGTCCTATCCTATCCTCGATCCTATCCTATCTTCTATCCTATCCTATCGTCTATCCTATCATATCCTCTATCTTATAATATCCTCTATCCTATCCTATCCTATCCTCTATCCTATCCTATCCTGTATCATATCC
Source organism: Halictus rubicundus (assembly GCF_050948215.1). Lineage (NCBI taxonomy): Eukaryota > Metazoa > Arthropoda > Insecta > Hymenoptera > Halictidae > Halictus > Halictus rubicundus. The sequence goes on along the minus strand of NW_027488955.1, from coordinate 100,622 downwards.
TGTCCTCTATCCTATCCTATCCTCTATCCTATCCTACCCACTATCCTATCCTATCCTATCCTCTATCATATCCTGTCCTCTATCCTATCCTATCCTCTATCCTATCCTACCCACTATCCTATCCTATCCTATCCTCTATCGTTTCCTATCCTCTATCCTATCCCATCCTCTATCCTATCCTATCCTCTATCCTATCCTATCCTCTATCCTATCCAATCCTCTATCCTATCATATCCTCTAACTTATCCTATCCTCTTTCCTATCCTATCCTCTATCCTATCCTATCCTCTATCCTATCCTATCCTCTATCATATCCTATCCTCTATCCTATCCTATCCTCTATCCTATCCTACCCACTATCCTATCCTATCCTATCCTCTATCGTATCCTATCCTCTATCCTATCCCATCCTCTATCCTATCCTATCCTCTATCCTATCCTATCCTCTATCCTATCATATCCTCTAACTTATCCTATCCTCTTTCCTATCCTATCCTCTATCTTATCCTATCCTCTATCCTATCCTATCCTCTATCATATCCTATCCTCTATCCTATCCAATCCTCTATCCTATCATATCCTCTAACTTATCCTATCCTCTTTCCTATCCTATCCTCTATCCTATCCTATCCTCTATCCTATCCTATCCTCTATCATATCCTATCCTGTATCCTATCCTATCCTCTATCCTATCCTATCCTCTATACTATCCTACCCTCTATCCTATCCATTCGTAACCTCTATCGTATCCTATCCTCTATCCTATCCTATCCTCTATCCTATCCTATCCTCTATCTTATCCTATCCTCTATCCTATCCTATCCTCTATCCTATCCTATCCTCTATCCTATCCTATCCTCTATACTATCCTACCCTCTATCATATCATATCCTCTATCCTATCCTATCCTCTATCCTATCCTATCCTCTATACTATCCTACCCTCTATCATATCATATCCTCTATCCTATCCTATCCTCTATCCTATCCTATCCTCTATCCTATCCTACCCTCTATCCTATCCATTCGTATCCTCTATCGTATCCTATCCTCTATCCTGTCCTATCCTCTATCCTATCTTATCCTCTATCTTATCCTATCCTCTATCCTATCCTATATACTATCCTATCCTCTATCCTATCCTATCCTCTGTCGTATCCTATCCTCGATCCTATCCTATCTTCTATAATATCCTATCGTCTATCCTATCATATCCTCTATCTTATAATATCCTCTATCCTATCCTATCCTCTATCCTATCCTATCCTCTATCTTATCCTATCCTCTATCCTATCCTATCATCTATCCTATCCTGTCCTCTATCCTATCCTATCGTATCCTCTATCATATCCTATCCTCTATCCTATCCAATCCTCTATCCTATCCTATCCTCTATCCTGTCCTATCCTCTATCCTCTCCTATCCTCTATCATATCCTATCCTCTATCCTATCCTATCCTCTATCCTATCCAATCCCCTATCCTATCCTCTATCGTATCCTATGCTCTCTCCTATCCATTCGTATCCTCTATCGTATCCTATCCTCCACCCTATCCTATCCTCTATCCTATCCTATCCTCTATCTTATCCTATCCTCTATCCTATCATAACCTCTATCATATCCTATCCTCTATCCTATCCTATATACTATCCTATCCTCTATCCTATCCTATCCTCTGTCCTATCCTATCCTCGATCCTATCCTATCTTCTATCCTATCCTATCGTCTATCCTATCATATCCTCTATCTTATAATATCCTCTATCCTATCCTATCCTATCCTCTATCCTATCCTATCCTGTATCATATCCTGTCCTCTATCCTATCCTATCCTCTATCCTATCCTACCCACTATCCTATCCTATCCTATCCTCTATCCTATCCTATCCTCTATCCTATCCTATCCTCTATCCTATCCTATCCTCTATCCTATCCTATCCTCTATCCTATCCTATCCTCTATCCTATCCTACCCTCTATCCTATCCATTCGTATCCTCTATTGTATCGTATCCTCTATCCTATCCTATCCTCTATCCTATCCTATCCTCTATCTTATCCTATCCTCTGTCCTATCCTATCCTCTATCCTATCCTATCCTCTATCCTATCCTACCCTCTATCCTATCCATTCGTAACCTCTATCGTATCCTATCCTCTATCCTATCCTATCCTCTATCTTATCCTATCCTCTATCCTATCCTATCCTCTATCCTATCCTATCCTCTATCCTATCCTATCCTCTATCCTCTATCCTATCCTATCCTCTATCCTCTATCCTATCCTATCCTCTATCCTATCCTATCCTCTATCATATCCTATCCTCTATCCTATCCAATCCTCTATCCTATCCTATCCTCTATCCTATCCTATCGTATCCTCTATCCTATCCTATCGTATCCTCTATCCTATCCTATCCTCTATCCTATCCTATCCTCTATCCTATCCTATCCTCTATCCTATCCTACCCTCTATCCTATCCATTCGTATCCTCTATCGTATCGTATCCTCTATCCTATCCTATCCTCTATCCTATCCTATCCTCTATCTTATCCTATCCTCTATCCTATCCTATCCTCCATCCTATCCTATCCTCTATCCTATCCTATCCTCTATCCTATCCTATCCTCTATCCTATCCTACCCTCTATCCTATCCTTTCGTATCCTCTATCGTATCCTATCCTCTATCCTATCATAACCTCTATCATATCCTATCCTCTATCCTATCCTATATACTATCCTATCCTCTATCCTATCCTATCCTCTGTCCTATCCTATCCTCGATCCTATCCTATCTTCTATCCTATCCTATCGTCTATCCTATCATATCCTCTATCTTATAATATCCTCTATCCTATCCTATCCTATCCTCTATCCTATCCTATCCTGTATCATATCCTGTCCTCTATCCTATCCTATCCTCTATCCTATCCTACCCACTATCCTATCCTATCCTATCCTCTATCCTATCCTATCCTCTATCCTATCCTATCCTCTATCCTATCCTATCCTCTATCCTATCCTATCCTCTATCCTATCCTATCCTCTATCCTATCCTACCCTCTATCCTATCCATTCGTATCCTCTATCGTATCGTATCCTCTATCCTATCCTATCCTCTATCCTATCCTATCCTCTATCCTATCCTACCCTCTATCCTATCCATTCGTAACCTCTATCGTATCCTATCCTCTATCCTATCCTATCCTCTATCTTATCCTATCCTCTATCCTATCCTATCCTCTATCCTATCCTATCCTCTATCCTATCCTATCCTCTATCCTCTATCCTATCCTATCCTCTATCCTATCCTATCCTCTATCATATCCTATCCTCTATCCTATCCAATCCTCTATCCTATCCTATCCTCTATCCTATCCTATCGTATCCTCTATCCTATCCTATCGTATCCTCTATCCTATCCTATCCTCTATCCTATCCTATCCTCTATCCTATCCTATCCTCTATCCTATCCTACCCTCTATCCTATCCATTCGTATCCTCTATCGTATCGTATCCTCTATCCTATCCTATCCTCTATCCTATCCTATCCTCTATCTTATCCTATCCTCTATCCTATCCTATCCTCCATCCTATCCTATCCTCTATCCTATCCTATCCTCTATCCTATCCTATCCTCTATCCTATCCTACCCTCTATCCTATCCTTTCGTATCCTCTATCGTATCCTATCCTCTATCCTATCCTATCCTCTATCCTATCCTATCCTCTATCTTATCCTATCCTCTATCCTATCCTATCATCTATCCTGTCCTATCCTCTATCCTCTCCTATCCTCTATCATATCCTATCCTCTATCCTATCCTATCCTCTATCCTATCGAATCCCCTATCCTATCCTCTATCGTATCCTATGCTCTATCCTATCCATTCGTATCCTCTATCATATCCTATCCTCTATCCTATCCTATCCTCTATCTTATCCTATCCTTTATCCTATCCTATCCTCTATCATATCCTATCCTCTATCCTATCCTATCCTCTATCCTATCCTATCCTCTATCCTATCCTACCCTCTATCCTATCCATTCGTATCCTCTATCGTATCCTATCCTCTATCCTATCCTATCCTCTATCTTATCCTATCCTCTATCCTATCCTATATACTATCCTATCCTCTATCCTATCCTATCCTCTGTCCTATCCTATCCTCGATCCTATCCTATCTTCTATCATATCCTATCGTCTATCCTATCATATCCTCTATCCTATCCTATCCTCTATCCTATCCTATCCTCTACCCTATCCTATCGTATCCTCTATCCTATCCTATCCTCTATCCTATCCTATCGTATCCTGTATCCTATCCTATCGTATCCTCTATCCTATCCTTTCGTATCCTCTATCGTATCCTATCCTCTATCCTATCCTATCCTCTATCCTATCCTATCCTCTATCTTATCCTATCCTCTATCCTATCCTATCCTCTATCCTATCCTACCCTCTATCCTATGCATTTGTATCCTCTATCGTATCCTATCCTCTATCCTATCCTATCCTCTATCCTATCATATCCTCTAACTTATCCTATCCTCTTTCCTATCCTATCCTCTATCCTATCCTATCCTCTATCCTATCCTATCCTCTATCCTATCCTACCCTCTATCCTATGCATTTGTATCCTCTATCGTATCCTATCCTCTATCCTATCCTATCCTCTATCCTATCCTATCCTATATCCTATTCTATCCTCTATCCTATCCTACCCTCTATCCTATGCATTTGTATCCTCTATCGTATCCTATCCTCTATCCTATCCTATCCTCTATCCTATCATATCCTCTAACTTATCCTATCCTCTTTCCTATCCTATCCTCTATCCTATCCTATCCTCTATCCTATCCTATCCTCTATCATATCCTATCCTCTATCATATCCTATCCTCTATCCTATCCTACCCTCTATCCTATGCATTCGTATCCTCTATCGTATCCTATCCTCTATCCTATCCTATCCTCTATCCTATCCTATCCTTTATCTTATCCTATCCTCTATCCTATCCTATCCTCTATCCTATCCTATCCTCTATCCTATCCTATCCTCTATCCTATCCTACCCTCTATCCTATCCTTTCGTATCCTCTATCGTATCCTATCCTCAATCCTATCCTATCCTCTATCCTATCCTATCCTCTATCTTATCCTATCCTCTATCCTATCCTATCATCTATCCTGTCCTATCCTCTATCTTCTCCTATCCTCTATCATATCCTATCCTCTATCCTATCCTATCCTCTATCCTATCCAATCCCCTATCCTATCCTCTATCGTATCCTATGCTTTATCCTATCCATTCGTATCCTCTATCGTATCCTATCCTCTATCCTATCCTATCCTCTATCCTATCCTATCCTCTATCTTATCCTATTGTCTATCCTATCCTATATAGTATCCTATCCTCTATCCTATCCTATCCTCTGTCCTATCCTATCCTCGATCCTATCCTATCTTCTATCATATCCTATCGTCTATCCTATCATATCCTCTATCTTATAATATCCTCTATCCTATCCTATCCTCTATCCTATCCTATCCTCTATCCTATCCTATCCTCTACCCTATCCTATCCTCTATCCTATCCTACCCTCTATCCTATCCATTCGTATCCTCTATCGTATCCTATCCTCTATCCTGTCCTATCCTCTATCCTATCCTATCCTCTATCTTATCCTATCCTCTATCCTATCCTATCCTCTATCCTATCCTATCCTCAATCCTATCCTATCCTCTATCCTATCCTACCCTCTATCCTATCCTTTCGTATCCTCTATCGTATCCTATCCTCTATACTATCCTATCCTCTATCATATCCTATCCTCTATCCTATCCTATCCTCTATCCTATCCTATCCTCTATCCTATCCAATCCCCTATCCTATCCTCTATCCTATCCAATCCTGTATCCTATCCTATCCTCTATCCTATCATATCCTCTATCTTATCCTATCCTCTATCCTATCCTATCCTCTATCCTATCCCATCCTATTCTCTATCCTATGCTATACTCTATCCTATCCTATCCTCTATCCTTTCCTATCCTCTATCCTATCCTATCCTCTATCGTATCCTAGCCTGTATCCTATCCTATCCTCTATCCTATCCTAACCTCCATACTATCCTATCCTCTATCCTATCATATCCTCTATCTTATCCTATCCTCTATTCTATCCTATCCTCTATCCTATCCTATCCTCTATCCTATCCTATCCTCTATCCTATCCTATTCTCTTTCCTATCCTATCCTATCCACTACCGTCTCCTATCCTGTATCCGATCCAATCCCCTATCGTCTACCGTATCATATTCTCTATCCTATCCAATCCTCTATCCTATCCTATCCTCTATCCTAACCTATCCTCTATCCTTTCCTATTCTCTATCCTATCCAATCGTATCCTCTGTCCTATCCTATCCTCGATCCTATCCTATAGTCTATCCTATCCTATCGCCTATCCTATCATATCCTCTACCTTATCCTATCCTCTATCCTATCCTATCCTCTATCCTATCCTATCCTCTATCCTATCCTATCCTCTTTCCTATCCTACCCTCTATCCTATCCTTTTTTATCCTCTATCGTATCCTATCCTCTATCCTATCCTATCCTCTATCCTATCCTATCCTCTATCCTATCCAATCCTGTATCCTATACTATCGTATCCTCTATCGTATCCTATCCTCTATCCTATCCTAACCTCTATCCTATCCAATCCCCAATCCTATCCTCTATCCCATCCTATCCTCTATCCTCTCCTATCCTCTATCCTATCCTATCCTCTATCCTATCCTATCCTTTATCCTATCCAATCACCTATCCTATCCTCTATCCTATCCTATCCTCTATCTTATCCTATCCTCTATCCTATCCTAACATCTATCCTATCCTATCCTCTATCCTCTCCTATCCTCTATCATATCCTATCCTCTATCCTATCCTATCCTCTATCCTATCCTATCCTTTATCCTATCCAATCACCTATCCTATCCTCTATCCCATCCTATCCTCTATCTTATCCTATCCTCTATCCTATCCTAACATCTATCCTATCCTATCCTCTATCCTCTCCTATCCTCTATCATATCCTATCCTCTATCCTATCCTATCCTCTATCCTATGCTATCCTCTATCCTATCCTATCGTATCCTCTATCCTATCCTATCCTCTATCCTAACCTATCCTCTATCCTATCCTATTCTCTATCCTATCATATCCTATCCTCTACCGCCTCCTATCCTGTATCCGATCCAATCCCCTATCGTCTACCGTATCATACTCTCTATCCTATCCAATCCTTTATCCTATCCGATCCCCTATCATATCCTATCCTCTATCCTATCCTATCCTCTATCCTATCCTATCCTCTATCCTATCCTATCCTCTATCCCATCCTATCCTCTATCCTATCCTATCCTCTATCCTATCCTATCCTCTATCCTATCCTATCCTCTATCCTATCCTATCCTCTATCTTATCCTATCCTCTATCCTATCCTATCATCTATCCTATCCTATCCTCTAGCCTATCATATCCTCTATCTTATCCTATCCTCTATTCTATCCAATCCTCTATCCTATCCTATCCTCTATCCTATCCTATCGTATCCTCTATCGTATCCTATCCTCTATGCTATCCTATCCTCTATCCTATCCTATCCTCTATCCTATCCTATACTCTACCCTATCCCATCCTCTATCCTATCCTATCCTCAATCCTATCCTATCCTCTATCCTATCCTACCCTCTATCCTATCCTGCCCTCTATCCTATCCTTTCGTATCCTCTATCGCACCCTATACTCTATCCTATCCTATCCTCTATCCTATCCTATCCTCTATCCTATCCTATCCTCTATCCTATCCTATCCTCTATCCTCTATCATATCCTATCCTCTATCCTATCCTATCCTATCCTCTATCCTATCCTATCCTATCCTCTATCCTATCCTATCCTCTATCCTATCCTATCCTCTATCCTACCCTATTCTCTATCCTATCCTATCCTCTATCCTATCCTATCCTCTAACTTATCCTATCCTCTATCGTCTCCTGTCCTCTATCCTATCCAATCCCCTATCCTATCCAATCCCCGATCCTATCCTCTATCCTACCCTTCCCGCTATGCTATCCTATCCTCTATAATATCGTATCCTCTATCATATCCTATCCTCATTCGTATAATATCATCTGTCCTATCCAATCCCCTATCCTATCCTCTATCGTATCCTATACTCTATCCTATCCTCTATCCTATCCTATCCTCTATCCTATCCTATCCTCTATCCTATCCTATCCTATCCTCTATCCTATGCTATCCTCTATCCTATCCTATCCTCTATCTTATCCTATCCTCTAACCTATCCTATCCTCTATCCTATCCTATCCTCTATCTTATCCTATCCCCTATCCTATCCTATCCTCTATCTTATCCTATCCTCTATCCTATCCTATCCTCTATCCTATCCTATCCTCTATCATATCCTCTCCTCTATCCTATTCTATCCTCTATCCTATCCTATCCTCTATCCTATCCTATCCTCTATCCTATCCTATCGTATCCTCTATCGTATCCTATCCTCTATCCTATCCTATCCTCTATACTATCCTATCCTCTATCCTATCCTATCCTCTATCCTATCCTATCCTCTATCCTATCCAATCCCCTATCCTATCCTCTATCCGATCCTATCCTCTATCCTATCCTATCCTCTATCCTATCCTATCCTCTATCCGATCCTATCCTCTATCCTATCCTATCCTCTATCCTATCCTATCCTCTATCCTATCCTATCCTCTATCTTATCCTATCCTCTATCCTATCCTATCCTCTATCCTATCCTATCCTCTATCCTATCCTATCCTCTATCATAACCTATCCTCTATCCTATCCTATCCTCTATCCTATCCTATCCTCTATCCTATCCTATCGTCTATCCTATCCTATCCTCTATCCTATACTATCGTATCCTCTACCCTATCCTATCCTCTATCCTATCCAATCCTCTATCCTACCCGATCCTCTATCATATCCTATCCTCTTTCCTATAATATCATCTATAATATCCTATTCTCTATCCTATCCTATCCTCATATCGTCTCCTATCCTGTATGCTATCCAATCCCCTATCCCATCCTCTATCCTATCCTATCCACTATCCTATCCTATCCTCTATCCTATCCTATCCTCTATCCTATCCTATCCTCTATCCTATCCTATCCTCTATCCTATCCTATCCTCTATCCTATCCTATCCTCTATCCTATCCTATCCTCTATCCTATCCTATCCTATCCTCTATCCTATGCTATCCTCTATCCTATCCTATCCTCTATCCTTTCCTATCCTCTATCCTATTATATCCTCTATCGTATCCTATCCTCTATCTTATCCTATCCTCTATCCTATCCTATCCTCTATCCTATCCTATCCTCTATCCTATCCTATCCTCTATCCTATCCTATCCTCTATCCTATCCGATCCCCTATCATATCCTATCCTCTATCCTATCCTCTATCCTATCCTATCCTCTATCATATCCTATCCTCTATCCTATCCTATCCTCTATCTTATCCTATCCTCTATCCTATCCTATCCTCTATCCTATCCTATCCTCTATCCTATCCTATCCTCTATCATATACTATCCTCTATCCTGTCCTATCCTCTATCCTATCCTATCCTCTATCCTATCCTATCCTCTATCCTATCCTATCCTCTATCCTATCCTATCCTCTATCCTATCCTATCGTATCCTCTACCCTATCCTATCCTCTATCCTATCCAATCCTCTATCCTATCCGATCCTCTATCATATCCTCTATCCTATCCTATCCTCTATCGTATCCTATCCTCTATCCTATCCTATTCTCTATCCTATCCTATCCTATCCTCTACCCTCTCCTATCCTGTATCCGATCCAATCCCCTATCGTCTACCGTATGATATTCTCTATCCTATCCTCTATAGTATCGTATCCTCTATCCTATCAAATCCTCTATCCTATCCGATCCTCTATCATATCCTATCCTCTTTCCTATAATATCATCTATAATATCCTATTCTCTATCCTATCCTATCCTCATATCGTCTCCTATCCTGTATGCTATCCAATCCCCTATCCCATCGTCTATCCTATCCTATCCACTATCCTATCCAATCCTCTATCCTATCCTATCCTCTATCCTGTCATATCCTCTATCTTATCCTATCCTCTATCGTATCCTATCCTCTATCCTATCCTATCCTCTATCCTATCCCATCCTATCGTCTACCGTCTTCTATCCTGTATCCGATCCAATCCCCTATCCTATCCTCTATCCTATCCTATCCTCTATCGTATCGTATCCTCTATCCTATCCAATCCTCTATCCTATCCGATCCTCTATCCTATCCTATCCTCTATAATATCGTGTCCTCTATCATATCCCATCCTCATTCCTATAATATCATCTGTCCTATCCTATCCTCATTCCTATAATATCATCTGTCCTATCCAATCCCCTATCCTATCCTCTATCGTATCCTATACTCTATCCTATCCTATCCTCTAGCCTATCCTATCCTCTATCCTATCCTATAATCTATCCTATCCTATCCTCTATCCTATCCTATCCTCTATCCTATCCTATCCTCTATCCTATCCTATCCTCTATCCTATCCTATCCTCTATCCTATCCTATCCTCTATCTTATCCTATCCTCTATCCTATCCTATCCTCTATCCTATCCTATCCTCTATCCTATCCTATCCTCTATCATATCCTATCCTCTATCCTATCCTATCCTCTATCCTATCCTATCCTCTATCCTATCCTATCCTCTATCCTATCCTATCCTCTATCCTATCCTATCGTATCCTCTACCCTATCCTATCCTCTATCCTATCCAATCCTCTATCCTATCCGATCCTCTATCATATCCTATCCTCTTTCCTATAATATCATCTATAATATCCTATTCTCTATCCCATCCTATCCTCATATCGTCACCTATCCTCTATCCTATCCAATCCCCTATCCTATCCTCTATCCTATCCTATCCTCTATCGTATCCTATCCTCTATCCTATCCTATTCTCTATCCTATCCTATCCTATCCTCTACCCTCTCCTATCCTGTATCCGATCCAATCCCCTATCGTCTACCGTATGATATTCTCTATCCTATCCTCTATAGTATCGTATCCTCTATCCTATTAAATCCTCTATCCTATCCGATCCTCTATCATATCCTATCCTCTTTCCTATAATATCATCTATAATATCCTATTCTCTATCCTATCCTATCCTCATATCGTCTCCTATCCTGTATGCTATCCAATCCCCTATCCCATCGTCTATCCTATCCTATCCACTATCCTATCCAATCCTCTATCCTATCCTATCCTCTATCCTGTCATATCCTCTATCTTATCCTATCCTCTATCGTATCCTATCCTCTATCCTATCCTATCCTCTATCCTATCCCATCCTATCGTCTACCGTCTTCTATCCTGTATCCGATCCAATCCCCTATCCTATCCTCTATCCTATCCTATCCTCTATCGTATCGTATCCTCTATCCTATCCAATCCTCTATCCTATCCGATCCTCTATCCTATCCTATCCTCTATAATATCGTGTCCTCTATCATATCCCATCCTCATTCCTATAATATCATCTGTCCTATCCTATCCTCATTCCTATAATATCATCTGTCCTATCCAATCCCCTATCCTATCCTCTATCGTATCCTATACTCTATCCTATCCTATCCTCTAGCCTATCCTATCCTCTATCCTATCCTATAATCTATCCTATCCTATCCTCTATCCTATCCTATCCTCTATCCTATCCTATCCTCTATCCTATCCTATCCTCTATCCTATCCTATCCTCTATCCTATCCTATCCTCTATCTTATCCTATCCTCTATCCTATCCTATCCTCTATCCTATCCTATCCTCTATCCTATCCTATCCTCTATCATATCCTATCCTCTATCCTATCCTATCCTCTATCCTATCCTATCCTCTATCCTATCCTATCCTCTATCCTATCCTATCCTCTATCCTATCCTATCGTATCCTCTACCCTATCCTATCCTCTATCCTATCCAATCCTCTATCCTATCCGATCCTCTATCATATCCTATCCTCTTTCCTATAATATCATCTATAATATCCTATTCTCTATCCCATCCTATCCTCATATCGTCACCTATCCTCTATCCTATCCAATCCCCTATCCTATCCTCTATCCTATCCTATCCTCTATCGTATCCTATCCTCTATCCTATCCTATTCTCTATCCTATCCTATCCTATCCTCTACTCTCTCCTATCCTGTATCCGATCCAATCCCCTATCGTCTACCGTATGATATTCTCTATCCTATCCTCTATAGTATCGTATCCTCTATCCTATTAAATCCTCTATCCTATCCGATCCTCTATCATATCCTATCCTCTTTCCTATAATATCATCTATAATATCCTATTCTCTATCCTATCCTATCCTCATATCGTCTCCTATCCTGTATGCTATCCAATCCCCTATCCCATCGTCTATCCTATCCTATCCACTATCCTATCCAATCCTCTATCCTATCCTATCCTCTATCCTGTCATATCCTCTATCTTATCCTATCCTCTATCGTATCCTATCCTCTATCCTATCCTATCCTCTATCCTATCCCATCCTATCGTCTACCGTCTCCTATCCTGTATCCGATCCAATCCCCTATCCTATCCTCTATCCTATCCTATCCTCTATCGTATCGTATCCTCTATCCTATCCAATCCTCTATCCTATCCGATCCTCTATCCTATCCTATCCTCTATAATATCGTGTCCTCTATCATATCCCATCCTCATTCCTATAATATCATCTGTCCTATCCTATCCTCATTCCTATAATATCATCTGTCCTATCCAATCCCCTATCCTATCCTCTATCGTATCCTATACTCTATCCTATCCTATCCTCTAGCCTATCCTATCCTCTATCCTATCCTATAATCTATCCTATCCTATCCTCTATCCTATCCTATCCTCTATCCTATCCTATCCTCTATCCTATCCTATCCTCTATCCTATCCTATCCTCTATCCTATCCTATCCTCTATCCTATCCTATCCTATCCTCTATCCTATGCTATCCTCTATCCTATCCTATCCTCTATCCTTTCCTATCCTCTATCCTATTATATCCTCTATCGTATCCTATCCTCTATCTTATCCTATCCTCTATCCTATCCTATCCTCTATCCTATCCTATCCTCTATCCTATCCTATCCTCTACCCTCTCCTATCCTGTATCCGATCCCATCCCCTATCGTCTACCGTATCATATTCTCTATCCTATCCTCTATAGTATCGTATTATCTATCCTATACAATCCTCTGTCCTATCCGATCCTCTATCATATCCTACCCTCTTTCCTATAATTTCATCTATAATATCCTATTCTCTATCCTATCCTATCCTCATATCGTCACCTATCCTCTATCCTATCCAATCCCCTATCCTATCCTCTATCCTATCCTATCCTCTATCGTATCCTATCCTCTATCCTATCCGATCCTCTATCATATCCTATCCTCTTTCTTATAATATCATCTATCCTATCCTATTCTCTATCCTATCCTATCCTCATATCGTCTCCTATCCTCTATCCTATCCAATCCCCTATCCTATCCTCTATCCTATCCTATCCTCTATAATATCGTATCCTCTATCATATCCTTTCCTCTTTCCTATAATATCATCTATCCTATCCTATTCTCTATCCTATCCTATCCTCTATCCTATCCTATCCTATCTTCTATCCTATCCTATCGTCTATCCTATCCAATCCCCTATCCTATCCTCTATCCTATCGTATCCTCTATCCTATCCAATCCTCTATTCTATCCGATCCTCTATCCTATAATATCCTGTATAATATCGTATCCTCTATCATATCCTATCCTCTTTCCTATAATATCATCTATCCTATCCTATTCCCTATCCTATCCTATCCTCAGTCCTATCCTATCCTCTATCCTATTCTATCCTCAACCCTATCCTATCCTCAATTCTATCCTATACTCCATCCTATCCTATCCGCTATCCTATCCTATCCTCTATCCTATAATATCCTCTATCCTATCCAATCCTCTATCCTATCCACTATCCTATTCTCTATCATATCCTAGCATCTATCCTATCATTTCCTCCATCCTATTCTATACTCTATCCTATCCTTTCCGCTATCCTATCCTATCCTCTATCTTATCCTATCGCCTATCCTATATAATCCTATATCCTATCCTGTATCCGATCCTATCCTCTATCCTATCCTATCCTCTACCCTATCCTAACCTCTATCCTATCCTATCCTCTATCCTATCATATCCTCTATGATATCCTATCCTCTATCCTATCCTATCTGCTATCATGTCCTATCCTCTATCCTATCCTATTCTCTATCCTATCCTATCGTAGCGTCTATCCTATCCTATCCTCTATCCTATCCTATCCTCTATCCTATCCTATCCTCTATCCTATCCTATCCTCTATTATATCCTATCCTCTATACTATCCTATCCTCTATACAATTCTATCCTCTATCCTATCCTATCCTTTATTCTATCCAATCCCCTATCCTATCCTCTATCCTATCCTATCCTCTATCTTATCCTATCCTGTATCCAATCCTATCATCTATCCTATCCTATCCTCTATCCTATCCTATCCTCTATCATATCCTATCCTCTATCATATCCTATCCTCTATCCTATCCAGTCCTCTATCTTATCCTATCCTCTATTGTATCCTATCCTCTATCGTATCCTATCCTCTATCTTATCCTATCCTCTATACTATCCTATCCTCTATCCTATCCTATCCTCTATCCTATCCTATCCTCTACCCTCTCCTATCCTGTATCCGATCCCATCCCCTATCGTCTACCGTATCATATTCTCTATCCTATCCTCTATAGTATCGTATTATCTATCCTATCCAATCCTCTATCCTATCCGATCCTCTATCATATCCTATCCTCTTTCCTATAATATCATCTATAATATCCTATTCTCTATCCTATCCTATCCTCATATCGTCACCTATCCTCTATCCTATCCAATCCCCTATCCTATCCTCTATCCTATCCTATCCTCTATCGTATCCTATCCTCTATCCTATCCGATCCTCTATCATATCCTATCCTCTTTCCTATAATATCATCTATCCTATCCTATTCTCTATCCTATCCTATCCTCATATCGTCTCCTATCCTCTATCCTATCCAATCCCCTATCCTATCCTCTATCCTATCCTATCCTCTATAATATCGTATCCTCTATCATATCCTTTCCTCTTTCCTATAATATCATCTATCCTATCCTATTCTCTATCCTATCCTATCCTCTATCCTATCCTATCCTATCTTCTATCCTATCCTATCGTCTATCTTATCCAATCCCCTATCCTATCCTCTATCCTATCGTAGCCTCTATCCTATCCAATCCTCTATTCTATCCGATCCTCTATCCTATAATATCCTGTATAATATCGTATCCTCTATCATATCCTATCCTCTTTCCTATAATATCATCTATCCTATCCTATTCCCTATCCTATCCTATCCGCAGTCCTATCCTATCCTCTATCCTATTCTATCCTCAACCCTATCCTATCCTCAATTCTATCCTATACTCCATCCTATCCTATCCGCTATCCTATCCTATCCTCTATCCTATAATATCCTCTATCCTATCCAATCCTCTATCCTATCCACTATCCTATTCTCTATCATATCCTAGCATCTATCCTATCATTTCCTCCATCCTATTCTATACTCTATCCTATCCTTTCCGCTATCCTATCCTATCCTCTATCTTATCCTATCGCCTATCCTATATAATCCTATATCCTATCCTGTATCCGATCCTATCCTCTATCCTATCCTATCCTCTACCCTATCCTAACCTCTATCCTATCCTATCCTCTATCCTATCATATCCTCTATGATATCCTATCCTCTATCCTATCCTATCTGCTATCATGTCCTATCCTCTATCCTATCCTATTCTCTATCCTATCCTATCGTATCGTCTATCCTATCCTATCCTCTATCCTATCCTATCCTCTATCCTATCCTATCCTCTATCCTATCCTATCCTCTATTATATCCTATCCTCTATACTATCCTATCCTCTATACAATTCTATCCTCTATCCTATCCTATCCTTTATTCTATCCAATCCCCTATCCTATCCTCTATCCTATCCTATCCTCTATCTTATCCTATCCTGTATCCAATCCTATCATCTATCCTATCCTATCCTCTATCCTATCCTATCCTCTATCATATCCTATCCTCTATCATATCCTATCCTCTATCCTATCCAGTCCTCTATCTTATCCTATCCTCTATTGTATCCTATCCTCTATCCTATCCTATTCTCTATCCTATCCTATCCTCATATCGTCTCCTATCCTCTATCCTATCCAATCCCCTATCCTATCCTCTATCCTATCCTATCCTCTATAATATCGTATCCTCTATCATATCCTTTCCTCTTTCCTATAATATCATCTATCCTATCCTATTCTCTATCCTATCCTATCCTCTATCCTATCCTATCCTATCTTCTATCCTATCCTATCGTCTATCCTATCCAATCCCCTATCCTATCCTCTATCCTATCGTATCCTCTATCCTATCCAATCCTCTATTCTATCCGATCCTCTATCCTATAATATCCTGTATAATATCGTATCCTCTATCATATCCTATCCTCTTTCCTATAATATCATTGATCCTATCCTATTCCCTATCCTATCCTATCCTCAGTCCTATCCTATCCTCTATCCTATTCTATCCTCAACCCTATCCTATCCTCAATTCTATCCTATACTCCATCCTATCCTATCCTCTATCCTATCCTATCCTCTATCCTATCCTATTCTCTATCCTATCCTATCCTCTATCCTATCCTATCCTCTATTATATCCTATCCTCTATACTATCCTATCCTCTATACAATTCTATCCTCTATCCTATCCTATCCTTTATTCTATCCAATCCCCTATCCTATCCTCTATCCGATCCTATCCTCTATCGTATCCTATCCTCTATCCTATCCTATCCTCTATCCTATCCCATCCTATCGTCTACCGTCTCCTATCCTGTATCCGATCCAATCCCCTATCCTCTATCCTATCCTCTATCGTATCGTATCCTCTATCCTATCCAATCCTCTATCCTATCCGATCCTCTATCCTATCCTATCCTCTATAATATCGTATCCTCTATCATATCCCATCCTCATTCCTATAATATCATCTGTCCTATCCTATCCTCATTCCTATAATATCATCTGTCCTATCCAATCCCCTATCCTATCCTCTATCGTATCCTATACTCTATCCTATCCTATCCTCTATCCTATCCTATCCTCTATCCTATCCTATCCTCTATCCTATCCTATCCTCTATCCTATCCTACCCTCTATCCTATCATTTCGTATTATCTATCGTATCCTATCCTCTATCCTATCCTATCCTCTATCCTATCCTATCCTTTATCCTATCCAATCCCCTATCCTATCCTCTATCCTATCCTATCTTCTATCTTATCCTATCCTCTATTGTATCCTATCCTCTATCCTATCCTATCCTCCATCTTATCCTATCCTCTATCCTATCCAATCATCTATCCGATCCTATCCTCTATCCTATAGTATCCTCTATCATATCCTATCCTCTATCCTATCCAATCCTCTATCCTATCCTATCCTCTATCCTATCCTATCGTATCCTCTATCGTATCCTATCCTCTATCCTATCCTATCCTCTATCCTATCCTATCCTCCATCTTATCCTATCCTCTATCCTATCCTATCATCTATCCTATCCTATCCTCTATCCTATCCTATCCTCTATCCTATCCTATGCTCTATCCTATCCTATCCTCTATCCTATCCTATCCTCTATCCTATCCTATCCTCTACCCTATCCTATCCTGTATCCTATCCTATCCTCTATCCTAACCTATCCTCTATCCTATCCTATTCTCTATCCTATCCTATCCTCATATCGTCTCCTATCCTCTATCCTATCCAATCCCCTATCCTATCCTCTATCCTATCCTATCCTCTATCGTATCCTATCCTCTATCCTATCCTATCCTCTATCGTATCCTATCCTCTATCCTATCCTATCCTCTATCCTATCCTATCATCTATCCTATCCTATCCTCTATCATATCCTATCCGCTATCATGTCCTATCCTCTATCCTATCCTATCCTCTATCCTATCCTATCCTCTATCCTATCCTATCCTCTATCGTATCCTATCCTCTATCCTATCCAATCCCCTATCCAATCCTCTATCCTATCCTATCCTCTATCCTATCCTATCCTCTACCCTATCCTATCCTGTATCCTATCGTATCCTCTATCCTAACCTATCCTCTATCCTATCCTATCCTATCCTCTACCGTCTCCTATCCTGTATCCGATCCAATCCCCTATCGTCTACCGTATCATATTCTCTATCCTATCCAATCCTCTATCCTATCCGATCCTCTATTCTATCCGATCCTCTATCCTATAATATCCTCTATAATATCGTATCCTCTATCATATCCTATCCTCTTTCCTATAATATCATCTATCCTATCCTATTCCCTATCCTATCCTATCCTCAGTCCTATCCTATCCTCTATCCTATTCTATCCTCAACCCTATCCTATCCTCAATTCTGTCCTATACTCCATCCTATCCTATCCGCTATCCTATCCTATCCTCTATCCTATAATATCCTCTATCCTATCCACTATCCTATTCTCTATCATATCCTAGCATCTATCCTATCATTTCCTCCATCCTATTCTATACTCTATCCTACCCTTTCCGCTATCCTATCCTATCCTCTATCTTATCCTATCGCCTATCCTATATAATCCTATATCCTATCCTATCCTCTATCTTATCCTATCGCCTATCCTATATAATCCTATATCCTATCCTGTATCCGATCCTACCCTCTATCCTATCCTATCCTCTACCCTATCCTAACCTCTATCCTATCCTATCCTCTATCCTATCATATCCTCTATGATATCCTATCCTCTATCCTATCCTATCTGCTATCATGTCCTATCCTCTATCCTATCCTATTCTCTATCCTATCCTATCGTATCCTCTATCCTAACCTATCCTCTATCCTATCCTATCCTCTATCCTATCCTATCCTCTATCCTATCCTATCCTCTATCCTATCCTATCCTCTATCCTATCCTATCCTCTATTATATCCTATCCTCTATACTATCCTATCCTCTATACAATTCTATCCTCTATCATATCCTATCCTTTATTCTATCCAATCCCCTATCCTATCCTCTATCCGATCCTATCCTCTATCGTATCCTATCCTCTATCCTATCCTATCCTCTATCCTATCCTATCCTCTATCCTATCCTATCGTATCCTCTATCGTATCCTATCCTCTATCCTATCCTATCCTCTATCCTATCCTATCCTCCATCTTATCCTATCCTCTATCCTATCCTATCATCTATCCTATCCTATCCTCTATCCTATCCTATCCTCTATCCTATCCTATGCTCTATCCTATCCTATCCTCTATCCTATCCTATCCTCTATCCTATCCTATCCTCTACCCTATCCTATCCTGTATCCTATCCTATCCTCTATCCTAACCTATCCTCTATCCTATCCTATTCTCTATCCTATCCTATCCTCATATCGTCTCCTATCCTCTATCCTATCCAATCCCCTATCCTATCCTCTATCCTATCCTATCCTCTATCGTATCCTATCCTCTATCCTATCCTATCCTCTATCGTATCCTATCCTCTATCCTATCCTATCCTCTATCCTATCCTATCATCTATCCTATCCTATCCTCTATCATATCCTATCCGCTATCATGTCCTATCCTCTATCCTATCCTATCCTCTATCCTATCCTATCCTCTATCCTATCCTATCCTCTATCGTATCCTATCCTCTATCCTATCCAATCCCCTATCCAATCCTCTATCCTATCCTATCCTCTATCCTATCCTATCCTCTACCCTATCCTATCCTGTATCCTATCGTATCCTCTATCCTAACCTATCCTCTATCCTATCCTATCCTATCCTCTACCGTCTCCTATCCTGTATCCGATCCAATCCCCTATCGTCTACCGTATCATATTCTCTATCCTATCCAATCCTCTATCCTATCCTCTATCCTATCCTATCCTCTATCTTATCCTATCCTCTATCCTATCCGATCCTCTATCATATCCTATCCTCTTTCCTATAATATCATCTATAATATCCTATTCTCTATCCTATCCTATCCTCTGTGACGTCGCACAAACCCCGCCGCCCTTAAGGGTCCCTAACAACCGAACGAAGGGACCGGACTGCCGTAAAACACGTTGTCGCGAATAGAACCACGGCTCGATAGGTTAGGAAGCGCTCCCCGAGGAACTCCCGAATCGACAGGAAACGCGTACTTTCACCCTTTCGCGCACGCCGAGCCCGGCAAGTTTCAGGTACGCGAGCGGCGCCCCGGCATCCAGCCGACCTGAAGAAAGGGCACAGCGCTTCGCGGGACCACCTACGCCAAACCATGGCCATTACGCAAATCCGGTGCACCGGTAATAACGAGGAATGGGCGACGCCACACACGGGCCAGACAACCCGGAGGTGACGAAGCGGGACGAAGGCCCCTGTCGACCACCCGACAACCTATTTCGCGGTCCTGCCGTCGCCTCACCTAGCCAATTGCAAGGGGCCTCGGCGAGGGTGGTGTAGGCGCCCCCCCCCTCTCCATACCGGGGTAGGTCACCGATCTGCCCCGCGTGTCAATTTCGGAATGATTTTCGCGTAAGGTCTGGGGCCCAAGGACCCGACGTAGGCACGATCCTGCGAGTTCCGAATCTCGCGCCAGACGCGCGCCCTATTAGAGGAAAAGCCGGGCTACGGCCAGGAGTGGGGATGCGAGGACCCTGCCGTAACGCGAACGGACTAGGCCGAATTACTGTCGCGGTGACTTCCGTACGGAATCGTGTCTCAAATTACCGAACCAGCCCGGACCGCCGTGTAACCGGCTCTATCGAAACTCGTCCCGATTACCGTCCACGCGAAGTGCGTGTAATTCCGATATCGAGCTACCGCGGGACCACGATCTCGATACCGACAGGAAGCCAGAGCCGAACACCCGGTAGACCATCCCGAGCGAGGCGGGCCGAACCGCGACAGAAGGCGGCAGTAGTACCGACAGGAACGGTGAGTCCCTTAAGTGACCCTTTTCGTGTATTTTTCGCGAGTTGGTTCGCCAGGCTCTGTCGGGGAACAAACGAGGTCGGCCGACGACGATTCCGTGCCCTCGCGGCAACGCGAGCTCGCGGATCGCCCGTCGGACGCGTAATATCGCGTCTCGTTCCCCGAGTTTTCGCGCGCCGAGGCGCTTCTCGCCTCGGACATTCCGCTAGTACCGAATTCACCGGTACCTTGAGTCTCGGCTGCGAGTTCCCGGAAAAATATCGCGCGGAAGTCTTCCTCGGAGGAGCTGCCGCCGTTATCGTTTGCAACCATCTGTTTGTTACGTTACATTTCGCGTTATTCCTATCGAGCCGTAGCATAGTCTATCGCGAGGTTTTCGCCGAGCGTTCGCCGTCCGTCAGAACCGAAACCGCGCCGCGACAGTCATACCGTGATCGCGCCGACCACCTGCGTGCCGCGAAACCCTCGCTTCGGCGAGGGGCTATTCTCGAGCCGATCTACCGCACCCCCGCGGCGTATTTTACCGATCGACAACAGCGCGTTGCGAACCCTCCACCTTACCGCAAACTGTGTACGAAGAGCGCGGGCCCTCGGGTGCGGCCACGTGGCCGCGGCTTTGTAAAACCACCGACGCCAATAAAATTGTAGAGCCCAGTCTGACTACCGATATTTCCACCTGCGCGATCCGCCCTGCCATGAGGGCTGTCCTCGTTCCCTTCCGTGTCCGAACCCCCGGCCCTTCTCGCGCCTCTCGACCTTCTCGCGGTTCCCGAAGGTTCACCTCCCGCCCTCAGCTTCGGCTAAGGGCGGGCTTCGTTCTCGTTTCGCGTGGCACCCGTCCGGTGCCTGGCGCCCGAGCAGTAGGCTCTTCCCGATTTCCGAGAACCTTCGAGAATCGGTTAGTACCGGGAGGACCGCGTATTCACGGCCGTACGCGGCCCGGCCTCTGAGCCCATAAATTCCCGGAGTGGACCCCGCCCCCGCCTTCCTACGCGGCGAGTGGAGGTCCACGTTACACCTCATATCGTCTCCTATCCTCTATCCTATCCTATCCTCTATCCTATCCAATCCCCTATCCTATCTTCTACCCTATCCTATCCTCTATCCTATCCTCTCCTCTACCCTATCCTATCCTCTATCCTATCCTATCCTCTATCCTATCCTATCATCTATCCTATCCTATCCTCTATCATATCCTATCCTCTATCCTATCCTATCCTCTATCCTATCCTCTATCCTATCCTATCGTATCCTCTATCGTATCCTATCCTCTATCCTATCCTATCCTCTATCCTATCCAATCCCCTATCCTATCCTCTATCCTGTCCTATCCTCTATAATATCGTATGCTCTATCATATCCTATCCTCTATCCTATCCTATCCTCTATCCTATCCTATCCTCTATCCTATCCTATCCTCTATCCTATCCTATCCTCTATCCTATCCTATCCTCTATCCTATCCTATCCTGTATCCTATCCAATCCCCTATCCAATCCTCTATCCGATCCTATCCTCTATCCTATACTATCCTCTATCCTATCCTATCCTCTACCCTATTATATCCTCTATCCTATCCTATCCTCTATCCTAACCTATCCTCTATCCTATCCTATCATCTATCATATCGTATCCTCTATCATATCCTATCCTCTTTCCTATAATATCATCTATCCTATCGTATTCCCTATCCTATCCTATCCTCAGTCCTATCCTATCCTCTATCCTATTCTATCCTCAACCCTATCCCATCCTCTATCCTATCCTATCCTCTATCCTATCCTATCATCTATCCTATCCTATCCTCTATCATATCCTATCCTCTATCCTATCCTATCCTCTATCCTATCCTATCCTCTATCCCATCCTATCCTCTATCCTATCCTATCCTCTATCCTATCCTACCCTCTGTCCTGTCCTATCCTCTATCCTATCCTATTCTATATCCTATCCTATCGTATCCTCTATCCTATCGTATCCTCTATCCTATCCTATCCTCTATCCTATCCTATCCTCTATCCTATCCTATCCTCTATCCTGTCCTATCGTCTATCATATCCTATCTTCTATCCTAACCTATCCTCTATCCTATCCTATTCTCTATCCTATCCTATCCTATCCTCTACCGTCTCCTATCCTGTATACGATCCAAGCCCCTATCGTCTACCGTATCATATTCTCTATCCTATCCTCTATAGTATCGTATCCTCTATCCTATCCCATCCTCTATCCTATCCGATCCTCTATCCTATCCTATTCTATCCTCTATAATATCGTATGCTCTATCATATCCTATCCTCCTTCCTATAATATCATCTACCTTATCCTATTCTCTATCCTATCCTATCCTCATATCGTCTCCTATCCTCTATCCTATCCTCTATCCTATCCTATCCTCTATCCTATCATATCCTCTATCCTATCCTATCCTCTATCCTATCCTATCCTCTATCTTATCCTATCCTCTATCCTATCCTATCCTCTATCCTATCCTATCCTCTATCCTATCCTATCCTCTATCCTATCCTATCCTCTATCCTATCCTATCCTCTATCCTATCCAATCCCCTATCCAATCCTCTATCCTATCCTATCATCTATCCTATCCCATCCTCTATCCTATCCTATCCTCTATCCTATCCTATCCTCTATCCTATCCTATCCTCTATCCTATCCTATCATCTATCCTATCCTATCCTCTATCCTATCCTCTACCGTCTCCTATCCTGTATCCGATCCAATCCCCTATCGTCTACCGTATCATATTCTCTATCCTATCCAATCCTCTATCCTATCCGATCCTCTATCATATCCTATCCTCTTTCCTATAATATCATCTGTCCTATCCTATTCTCTATCCTATCCTATCCTCATATCGTCTCCTATCCTCTATCCTATCCAATCCCCTATCCTATCCTCTATCCTATCCTATCCTGTATCGTATCCTATCCTCTATCCTATCCTATCCTCTATCCTATCCTATCCTCTATCCTGTCCTATTCTCTATCCTATCCTATTCTCTATACTATCCTATCGTATCCTCTGTCCTATCCTATCCTCTACCCTATCCTATCCTCTATCCTATCCTATCCTCTATCCTAACCTATCCTCTATCCTATCCTATTCTCTATCCTATCCTATCCTATCCTCTATCCTATCCTCTCTTCTATCCTAACCTATCCTCTATCCTATCCTATGCTTTATCCTATCCTATCCTCTATCCTATCCTACCCTCTATCCTATCCTATCGTATCCTCTATCGTATCCTATCCTCTATCCTATCCTATCCTCTATCCTATCCTACCCTCTATCCTATCCTATCGTATCCTCTATCGTATCCTATTCTATCCTCTATTATATCCTATCCTCTATACTATCCTATCCTCTATCTTATCCTATCCTCTATCCAATCCTATCATTTATCCTATCCTATCCTCTATCCTATCCTATCCTCTATCATATCCTATCCTCTATCATATCCTATCCTCTATCCTATCCAATCCTCTATCCTATCCTATCCTCTATCCTATTCTATCCTCTATCCTATCCTATCCTCTATCCCATCCTATCCTCTATCCCATCCTATCCTCTATCCTAACCTATCCTCTATCCTATCCTATCCTCTGTCCCGTCCTATCCTCTATCCTATCCTATTCTCTATCCTATCCTATCGTATCCTGTATCCTATCCTATCTTCTATCCTAACCTATCCTCTATCCTATCCTATTCTCTATCCTATCCTATCCTATCCTCCACCGTCTCCTATCCTGTATACGATCCAATCCCCTATCGTCTACCGTATCATATTCTCTATCCTATCCTCTACAGTATCGTATCCTCTATCCTATCCAATCCTCTATCCTATCCGATCCTCTATCCTATACTATCCTCTATAATATCGTATGCTCTATCATATCCTATCCTCTTTCCTATAATATCATCTATCCTATCCTATTCTCTATCCTATCCTATCCTCATATCGTCTCCTATCCTCTATCCTATCCAATCCCCTATCCTATCCTCTATCCTATCCTATCCTCTAACACCTCCTATCCTCTATCCTATCCTATCCTCTATCTTATCCTATCCCTTATCGTATCCTATCCTCTATCCTATCCTATCCTCTATCCTATCCCATCCTATCGTCTACCGTCTCCTATCCTGTATCCGATCCAATCCCCTATCCTCTATCCTATCCTCTATCGTATCGTATCCTCTATCCTATCCAATCCTCTATCCTATCCGATCATCTATACTATCCTATCATCTATAATATCGTATCCTCTATCATATCCTATCCTCATTCCTATAATATCATCTGTCCTATCCTATCCTCTATCCTATCCTACCCTCTATCCTATCCTATCGTATCCTCTATCGTATCCTATCCTCTATCCTATCCTATCCTCTATTATATCCTATCCTCTATACTATCCTATCCTCTATCTTATCCTATCCTCTATCGAATCCTATCATCTATCCTATCCTATCCTCTATCCTATCCTATCCTCTATCATATCCTATCCTCTATCATATCCTATCCTCTATCCTATCCAATCCTCTATCCTATCCTATCCTCTATAATATCCTATCGTATCCTCTATCCTATCCTATCCTCTATCCTATTCTATCCTCTATCCTATCCTATCCTCTATCCCATCCTATCCTCTATCCTAACCTATCCTCTATCCTATCTTATTCTCTATCCTATCCTATCCTATCCTCTACCGTCTCCTATCCTGTATACGATCCAATCCCCTATCGTCTACCGTATCATATTCTCTATCCTATCCTCTACAGTATCGTATCCTCTATCCTATCCAATCCTCTATCCTATCCGATCCTCTATCCTATCCTATCCTCTATAATATCGTATGCTCTATCATATCCTATCCTCTTTCCTATAATATCATCTATCCTATCCTATTCTCTATCCTATCCTATCCTCATATCGTCTCCTATCCTCTATCCTATCCAATCCCCTATCCTATCCTCTATCCTATCCTATCCTCTATCATCTCCTATCCTCTATCCTATCCTATCCTCTATCCTATCCTATCCTCTATCCTATCCTACCCTCTATCCTATCCTATCGTATCCTCTATCGTATCCTATCCTCCATCCTATCCTATCCTCTATCCTATCCTATCCTCTATCCTATCCTATCATCTATCCTATCCTATCCTCTATCCTATCCAATCCTCTATCCTATCCGATCCTCTATCATATCCTATCCTCTTTCCTATAATATCATCTATAATAACATATTCTCTATCCTATCCTATCCTCATATCGTCTCCTATCCTCTATGCTATCCAATCCCCTATCCCATCCTCTATCCTATCCTATCCTCTATCCTATCCAATCCTATCGTCTACCGTCTCCTATCCTGTATCCGATCCAATCCCCTATCCTCTATCCTATCCTCTATCGTATCGTATCCTCTATCCTATCCGATCCTCTATCCTATCCTATTCTATCCTCTATAATATCGTATGCTCTATCATATCCTATCCTCCTTCCTATATTATCATCTACCTTATCCTATTCTCTATCCTATCCTATCCTCATATCGTCTCCTATCATCTATCCTATCCTCTATCCTATCCTATCCTCTATCCTATCATATCCTCTATCCTATCCTATCCTCTATCCTATCCTATCCTCTATCCTATCCTATCCTCTATCCTATCCTATCCTCTGTCCTATCCTATCCTCTATCCTATCCTATCCTCTATCCTATCCTATCCTCTATCCTATCCAATCCCCTATCCAATCCTCTATCCTATCCTATCATCTATCCTATCCCATCCTCTATCCTATCCTATCCTCTATCCTATCCTATCCTCTATCCTATCCTATCCTCTATCCTATCCAATCCCCTATCCAATCCTCTATCCTATCCTATCATCTATCCTATCCCATCCTCTATCCTATCCTATCCTCTATCCTATCCTATCCTCTATCCTATCCTATCCTCTATCCTATCCTATCATCTATTCTATCCTATCCTCTATCCTATCCTCTACCGTCTCCTATCCTGTATCCGATCCAATCCCCTATCGTCTACCGTATCATATTCTCTATCCTATCCAATCCTCTATCCTATCCGATCCTCTATCATATCCTATCCTCTTTCCTATAATATCATCTGTCCTATCCTATTCTCTATCCTATCCTATCCTCATATCGTCTCCTATCCTCTATCCTATCCAATCCCCTATCCTATCCTCTATCCTATCCTATCCTCTATCGTATCCTATCCTCTATCCTATCCTATCCTCTACCCTATCCTATCCTCTATCCTGTCCTATTCTCTATCCTATCCTATTCTTTATCCTATCCTATCGTATCCTCTGTCCTGTCCTATCCTCTACCCTATCCTATCCTCTATCCTATCCTATCCTCTATCCTAACCTATCCTCTATCCTATCCTATTCTCTATCCTATCCTATCCTATCCTCTATCCTATCCTCTCTTCTATCCTAACCTATCCTCTATCCTATCCTATCCTTTATCCTATCCTATCCTCTATCCTATCCTACCCTCTATCCTATCCTATCGTATCCTCTATCGTATCCTATCCTCTATCCTATCCTATCCACTATCCTATCCTACCCTCTATCCTATCCTATCGTATCCTCTATCGTAACCTATTCTATCCTCTATTATATCCTATCCTCTATACTATCCTATCCTCTATCTTATCCTATCCTCTATCCAATCCTATCATCTATCCTATCCTATCCTCTATCCTATCCTATCCTCTATCATATCCTATCCTCTATCATATCCTATCCTCTATCCTATCCAATCCTCTATCCTATCCTATCCTCTATCCTATTCTATCCTCTATCCTATCCTATCCTCTATCCTATCCTATCCTCTATCCTATCCTATCCTCTATCCTATCCTATCCTCTATCCTATCCAATCCCCTATCCAATCCTCTATCCTATCGTATCCTCTATCCTATCCTATCCTCTATCCTATCCTATCCTCTATCCTATCCTATCCTCTATCCTGTCCTATCGTCTATCATATCCTATCTTCTATCCTAACTTATCCTCTATCCTATCCTATTCTCTATCCTATCCTATCCTATCCTCTACCGTCTCCTATCCTGTATACGATCCAAGCCCCTATCGTCTACCGTATCATATTCTCTATCCTATCCTCTATAGTATCGTATCCTCTATCCTATCCCATCCTCTATCCTATCCGATCCTCTATCCTATCCTATTCTATCCTCTATAATATCGTATGCTCTATCATATCCTATCCTCCTTCCTATAATATCATCTACCTTATCCTATTCTCTATCCTATCCTATCCTCATATCGTCTCCTATCCTCTATCCTATCCTCTATCCTATCCTATCCTCTATCCTATCATATCCTCTATCCTATCCTATCCTCTATCCTATCCTATCCTCTATCTTATCCTATCCTCTATCCTATCCTATCCTCTATCCTATCCTATCCTCTATCCTATCCTATCCTCTATCCTATCCTATCCTCTATCCTATCCTATCCTCTATCCTATCCAATCCCCTATCCAATCCTCTATCCTATCCTATCATCTATCCTATCCCATCCTCTATCCTATCCTATCCTCTATCCTATCCTATCCTCTATCCTATCCTATCCTCTATCCTATCCTATCATCTATCCTATCCTATCCTCTATCCTATCCTCTACCGTCTCCTATCCTGTATCCGATCCAATCCCCTATCGTCTACCGTATCATATTCTCTATCCTATCCAATCCTCTATCCTATCCGATCCTCTATCATATCCTATCCTCTTTCCTATAATATCATCTGTCCTATCCTATTCTCTATCCTATCCTATCCTCATATCGTCTCCTATCCTCTATCCTATCCAATCCCCTATCCTATCCTCTATCCTATCCTATCCTCTATCGTATCCTATCCTCTATCCTATCCTATCCTCTATCCTATCCTATCCTCTATCCTGTCCTATTCTCTATCCTATCCTATTCTCTATCCTATCCTATCGTATCCTCTGTCCTATCCTATCCTCTACCCTATCCTATCCTCTATCCTATCCTATCCTCTATCCTAACCTATCCTCTATCCTATCCTATTCTCTATCCTATCCTATCCTATCCTCTATCCTATCCTCTCTTCTATCCTAACCTATCCTCTATCCTATCCTATGCTTTATCCTATCCTATCCTCTATCCTATCCTACCCTCTATCCTATCCTATCGTATCCTCTAGCGTATCCTATCCTCTATCCTATCCTATCCTCTATCCTATCCTACCCTCTATCCTATCCTATCGTATCCTCTATCGTATCCTATTCTATCCTCTATTATATCCTATCCTCTATACTATCCTATCCTCTATCTTATCCTATCCTCTATCCAATCCTATCATCTATCCTATCCTATCCTCTATCCTATCCTATCCTCTATCATATCCTATCCTCTATCATATCCTATCCTCTATCCTATCCAATCCTCTATCCTATCCTATCCTCTATCCTATTCTATCCTCTATCCTATCCTATCCTCTATCCCATCCTATCCTCTATCCTAACCTATCCTCTATCCTATCCTATCCTCTGTCCTGTCCTATCCTCTATCCTATCCTATTCTCTATCCTATCCTATCGTATCGTGTATCCTATCCTATCTTCTATCCTAACCTATCCTCTATCCTATCCTATTCTCTATCCTATCCTATCCTATCCTCTACCGTCTCCTATCCTGTATACGATCCAATCCCCTATCGTCTACCGTATCATATTCTCTATCCTATCCTCTACAGTATCGTATCCTCTATCCTATCCAATCCTCTATCCTATCCGATCCTCTATCCTATCCTATCCTCTATAATATCGTATGCTCTATCATATCCTATCCTCTTTCCTATAATATCATCTATCCTATCCTATTCTCTATCCTATCCTATCCTCATATCGTCTCCTATCCTCTATCCTATCCAATCCCCTATCCTATCCTCTATCCTATCCTATCCTCTAACACCTCCTATCCTCTATCCTATCCTATCCTCTATCTTATCCTATCCCTTATCGTATCCTATCCTCTATCCTATCCTATCCTCTATCCTATCCCATCCTATCGTCTACCGTCTCCTATCCTGTATCCGATCCAATCCCCTATCCTCTATCCTATCCTCTATCGTATCGTATCCTCTATCCTATCCAATCCTCTATCCTATCCGATCATCTATACTATCCTATCCTCTATAATATCGTATCCTCTATCATATCCTATCCTCATTCCTATAATATCATCTGTCCTATCCTATCCTCTATCCTATCCTACCCTCTATCCTATCCTATCGTATCCTCTATCGTATCCTATCCTCTATCCTATCCTATCCTCTATTATATCCTATCCTCTATACTATCTTATCCTCTATCTTATCCTATCCTCTATCGAATCCTATCATCTATCCTATCCTATCCTCTATCCTATCCTATCCTCTATCATATCCTATCCTCTATCATATCCTATCCTCTATCCTATCCAATCCTCTATCCTATCCTATCCTCTATAATATCCTATCGTATCCTCTATCCTATCCTATCCTCTATCCTATTCTATCCTCTATCCTATCCTATCCTCTATCCCATCCTATCCTCTGTCCTAACCTATCCTCTATCCTATCTTATTCTCTATCCTACCCTATCCTATCCTCTACCGTCTCCTATCCTGTATACGATCCAATCCCCTATCGTCTACCGTATCATATTCTCTATCCTATCCTCTACAGTATCGTATCCTCTATCCTATCCAATCCTCTATCCTATCCGATCCTCTATCCTATCCTATCCTCTATAATATCGTATGCTCTATCATATCCTATCCTCTTTCCTATAATATCATCTATCCTATCCTATTCTCTATCCTATCCTATCCTCATATCGTCTCCTATCCTCTATCCTATCCAATCCCCTATCCTATCCTCTATCCTATCCTATCCTCTATCATCTCCTATCCTCTATCCTATCCTATCCTCTATCCTATCCTATCCTCTATCCTATCCTACCCTCAATCCTATCCTATCGTATCCTCTATCGTATCCTATCCTCTATCCTATCCTATCCTCTATCCTATCCTATCCTCTATCCTATCCTATCATCTATCCTATCCTATCCTCTATCCTATCCAATCCTCTATCCTATCCGATCCTCTATCATATCCTATCCTCTTTCCTATAATATCATCTATAATAACATATTCTCTATCCTATCCTATCCTCATATCGTCTCCTATCCTCTATGCTATCCAATCCCCTATCCCATCCTCTATCCTATCCTATCCTCTATCCTATCCAATCCTATCGTCTACCGTCTCCTATCCTGTATCCGATCCAATCCCCTATCCTCTATCCTATCCTCTATCGTATCGTATCCTCTATCCTATCCGATCCTCTATCCTATCCTATTCTATCCTCTATAATATCGTATGCTCTATCATATCCTATCCTCCTTCCTATATTATCATCTACCTTATCCTATTCTCTATCCTATCCTATCCTCATATCGTCTCCTATCCTCTATCCTATCCTCTATCCTATCCTATCCTCTATCCTATCATATCCTCTATCCTATCCTATCCTCTATCCTATCCTATCCTCTATCCTATCCTATCCTCTATCCTATCCTATCCTCTATCCTATCCTCTATCCTATCCTATCCTCTATCCTATCCTATCCTCTATCCTATCCTATCCTCTATCCTATCCTATCCTCTATCCTATCCTATCCTCTATCCTATCCTATCCTCTATCCTATCCAATCCCCTATCCAATCCTCTATCCTATCCTATCATCTATCCTATCCCATCCTCTATCCTATCCTATCCTCTATCCTATCCTATCCTCTATCCTATCCTATCCTCTATCCTATCCTATCATCTATCCTATCCTATCCTCTATCCTATCCTCTACCGTCTCCTATCCTGTATCCGATCCAATCCCCTATCGTCTACCGTATCATATTCTCTATCCTATCCAATCCTCTATCCTATCCGATCCTCTATCATATCCTATCCTCTTTCCTATAATATCATCTGTCCTATCCTATTCTCTATCCTATCCTATCCTGATATCGTCTCCTATCCTCTATCCTATCCAATCCCCTATCCTATCCTCTATCCTATCCTATCCTCTATCGTATCCTATCCTCTATCCTATCCTATCCTCTACCCTATCCTATCCTCTATCCTGTCCTATTCTCTATCCTATCCTATTCTCTATCCTATCCTATCGTATCCTCTGTCCTATCCTATCCTCTACCCTATCCTATCCTCTATCCTATCCTATCCTCTATCCTAACCTATCCTCTATCCTATCCTATTCTCTATCCTATCCTATCCTATCCTCTATCCTATCCTCTCTTCTATCCTAACCTATCCTCTATCCTATCCTATCCTTTATCCTATCCTATCCTCTATCCTATCCTACCCTCTATCCTTTCCTATCGTATCCTCTATCGTATCCTATCCTCTATCCTATCCTATCCTCTATAATATCGTATGCTCTATCATATCCTATCCTCTTTCCTATAATATCATCTATCCTATCCTATTCTCTATCCTATCCTATCCTCATATCGTCTCCTATCCTCTATCCTATCCAATCCCCTATCCTATCCTCTATCCTATCCTATCCTCTAACACCTCCTATCCTCTATCCTATCCTATCCTCTATCTTATCCTATCCCTTATCGTATCCTATCCTCTATCCTATCCTATCCTCTATCCTATCCCATCCTATCGTCTACCGTCTCCTATCCTGTATCCGATCCAATCCCCTATCCTCTATCCTATCCTCTATCGTATCGTATCCTCTATCCTATCCAATCCTCTATCCTATCCGATCATCTATACTATCCTATCCTCTATAATATCGTATCCTCTATCATATCCTATCCTCATTCCTATAATATCATCTGTCCTATCCTATCCTCTATCCTATCCTACCCTCTATCCTATCCTATCGTATCCTCTATCGTATCCTATCCTCTATCCTATCCTATCCTCTATTATATCCTATCCTCTATACTATCCTATCCTCTATCTTATCCTATCCTCTATCGAATCCTATCATCTATCCTATCCTATCCTCTATCCTATCCTATCCTCTATCATATCCTATCCTCTATCATATCCTATCCTCTATCCTATCCAATCCTCTATCCTATCCTATCCTCTATAATATCCTATCGTATCCTCTATCCTATCCTATCCTCTATCCTATTCTATCCTCTATATTATCCTATCCTCTATCCCATCCTATCCTCTATCCTAACCTATCCCCTATCCTATCTTATTCTCTATCCTATCCAATCCTATCGTCTACCGTCTCCTATCCTGTATCCGATCCAATCCCCTATCCTCTATCCTATCCTCTATCGTATCGTATCCTCTATCCTATCCGATCCTCTATCCTATCCTATTCTATCCTCTATAATATCGTATGCTCTATCATATCCTATCCTCCTTCCTATATTATCATCTACCTTATCCTATTCTCTATCCTATCCTATCCTCATATCGTCTCCTATCCTCTATCCTATCCTCTATCCTATCCTATCCTCTATCCTATCATATCCTCTATCCTATCCTATCCTCTATCCTATCCTATCCTCTATCCTATCCTATCCTCTATCCTATCCTATCCTCTATCCTATCCTATCCTCTATCCTATCCTATCCTCTATCCTATCCTATCCTCTATCCTATCCTATCCTCTATCCTATCCTATCCTCTATCCTATCCTATCCTCTATCCTATCCTATCCTCTATCCTATCCAATCCCCTATCCAATCCTCTATCCTATCCTATCATCTATCCTATCCCATCCTCTATCCTATCCTATCCTCTATCCTATCCTATCCTCTATCCTATCCTATCATCTATCCTATCCTATCCTCTATCCTATCCTCTACCGTCTCCTATCCTGTATCCGATCCAATCCCCTATCGTCTACCGTATCATATTCTCTATCCTATCCAATCCTCTATCCTATCCGATCCTCTATCATATCCTATCCTCTTTCCTATAATATCATATGTCCTATCCTATTCTCTATCCTATCCTATCCTCATATCGTCTCCTATCCTCTATCCTATCCAATCCCCTATCCTATCCTCTATCCTATCCTATCCTCTATCGTATCCTATCCTCTATCCTATCCTATCCTCTACCCTATCCTATCCTCTATCCTGTCCTATTCTCTATCCTATCCTATTCTCTATCCTATCCTATCGTATCCTCTGTCCTATCCTATCCTCTACCCTATCCTATCCTCTATCCTATCCTATCCTCTATCCTAACCTATCCTCTATCCTATCCTATTCTCTATCCTATCCTATCCTCTATCCTATCCTCTCTTCTATCCTAACCTATCCTCTATCCTATCCTATCCTTTATCCTATCCTATCCTCTATCCTATCCTACCCTCTATCCTATCCTATCGTATCCTCTATCGTATCCTATCCTCTATCCTATCCTATCCTCTATCCTATCCTACCCTCTATCCTATCCTATCGTATCCTCTATCGTAACCTATTCTATCCTCTATTATATCCTATCCTCTATACTATCCTATCCTCTATCTTATCCTATCCTCTATCCAATCCTATCATCTATCCTATCCTATCCTCTATCCTATCCTATCCTCTATCATATCCTATCCTCTATCATATCCTATCCTCTATCCTATCCAATCCTCTATCCTATCCTATCCTCTATCCTATTCTATCCTCTATCCTATCCTATCCTCTATCCCATCCTATCCTCTATCCTAACCTATCCTCTATCCTATCCTATCCTCTGTCCTGTCCCATCCTCTATCCTATCCTACCCTCTATCCTATCCTATCGTATCCTCTATCGTATCCTATCCTCTATCCTATCCTATCCTCTATCCTATCCTACCCTCTATCCTATCCTATCGTATCCTCTATCGTAACCTATTCTATCCTCTATTATATCCTATCCTCTATACTATCCTATCCTCTATCTTATCCTATCCTCTATCCAATCCTATCATCTATCCTATCCTATCCTCTATCCTATCCTATCCTCTATCATATCCTATCCTCTATCATATCCTATCCTCTATCCTATCCAATCCTCTATCCTATCCTATCCTCTATCCTATTCTATCCTCTATCCTATCCTATCCTCTATCATATCCTATCCTCTATCCTATCCTATCCTATATCCTATCCTATCCTCTGTCCTGTCCTATCCTCTATCCTATCCTATTCTCTATCCTATCCTATCGTATCCTGTATCCTATCCTATCTTCTATCCTAACCTATCCTCTATCCTATCCTATTCTCTATCCTATCCTATCCTATCCTCTACCGTCTCCTATCCTGTATACGATCCAATCCCCTATCGTCTACCGTATCATATTCTCTATCCTATCCTGTACAGTATCGTATCCTCTATCCTATCCCATCCTCTATCCTATCCTATCCTCTATCCTATCCAATCCTATCGTCTACCGTCTCCTATCCTGTATCCGATCCAATCCCCTATCCTCTATCCTATCCTCTATCGTATCGTATCCTCTATCCTATCCAATCCTCTATCCTATCCGATCCTCTATCCTATCCTATCCTCTATAATATCGTATCCTCTATCATATCCTATCCTCATTCCTATAATATCATCTGTCCTATCCTATCCTCTATCCTATCCAATCCCCTATCCTATCCTCTATCGTATCCTATGCTCTATCCTATCCTATCATCTATCCTATCCTATCCTCTATCATATCCTATCCTCTATCGTATCCTATGCTCTATCCGATCCTATCATCTATCCTATCCTATCATCTATCCTCTCCTATCCTCTATCCTATCCTATCCTCTATCCTATCCTATCCTCTATCCTATCCAATCCCCTATCCAATCCTCTATCCTATCCTATCATCTATCCTATCCCATCCTCTATCCTATCCTATCCTCTATCCTATCCTATCCTCTATCGTATCCTATCCTCTATCCTATCCTATCCTCTATCCTATCCTATCCTCTATCCTGTCCTATTCTCTATCCTATCCTTTTCTCTATCCTATCCTATCGTATCCTCTGTCCTATCCTATCCTCTACCCTATCCTATCCTCTATCCTATCCTATCCTCTATCCTAACCTATCCTCTATCCTATCCTATCCTCTGTCCTGTCCTATCCTCTATCCTATCCTATTCTCTATCCTATCCTATCGTATCCTGTATCCTATCCTATCTTCTATCCTAACCTATCCTCTATCCTATCCTATTCTCTATCCTATCCTATCCTATCCTCTACCGTCTCCTATCCTGTATACGATCCAATCCCCTATCGTCTACCGTATCATATTCTCTATCCTATCCTCTACAGTATCGTATCCTCTATCCTATCCAATCCTCTATCCTATCCGATCCTCTATCCTATCCTATCCTCTATAATATCGTATGCTCTATCATATCCTATCCTCTTTCCTATAATATCATCTATCCTATCCTATTCTCTATCCTATCCTATCCTCATATCGTCTCCTATCCTCTATCCTATCCAATCCCCTATCCTATCCTCTATCCTATCCTATCCTCTAGCATCTCCTATCCTCTATCCTATCCTATCCTCTATCTTATCCTATCCTCTATCGTATCCTATCCTCTATCCTATCCTATCCTCTATCCTATCCCATCCTATCGTCTACCGTCTCCTATCCTGTATCCGATCCAATCCCCTATCCTCTATCCTATCCTATTCTCTATCCTATCCTATCCTATCCTCTATCCTATCCTCTCTTCTATCCTATCCTATCCTCTATCCTATCCTATCGTATCCTCTATCGTATCCTATCCTCTATCCTATCCTATCCTCTATCCTATCCTATCCTCTATCCTATCCTATCCTCTATCCTATCCTATCCTCTATCCTATCCTATCCTCTATCCTATCCAATCCCCTATCCAATCCTCTATCCGATCCTATCCTCTATCCTATCCTATCCTCTACCCTATCCTATCCTCTATCCTATCCTATCCTCTATCCTATCCTATCCTCTATCCTATCCTATCCTCTATCCTATCCTATCCTCTATCCTATCCTATCCTCTATCCTATCCTATACTCTATCCTATCCTATCCTCTATCCTATCCTATCCTCTATCCTATCCAATCCCCTATCCAATCCTCTATCCTATCCTATCCCATCCTCTATCCTATCCTATCCTCTATCCTATCCTATCCTCTATCCTATCCTATCCTCTATCCTATCCTATCATCTATCCTATCCTATCCTCTATCCTATCCTCTACCGTCTCCTATCCTGTATCCGATCCAATCCCCTATCGTCTACCGTATCATATTCTCTATCCTATCCAATCCTCTATCCTATCCGATCCTCTATCATATCCTATCCTCTTTCCTATAATATCATCTATCCTATCCTATTCTCTATCCTATCCTATCCTCATATCGTCTCCTATCCTCTATCCTATCCAATCCCCTATCCTATCCTCTATCCTATCCTATCCTCTATCGTATCCTATCCTCTATCCTATCCTATCCTCTATCCTATCCTATCCTCTATCCTGTCCTATTCTCTATCCTATCCTATCATCTATCCTATCCTATCCTCTATCCTATCCTCTACCGTCTCCTATCCTGTATCCGATCCAATCCCCTATCGTCTACCGTATCATATTCTCTCTCCTATCCAATCCTCTATCCTATCCGATCCTCTATCATATCCTATCCTCTTTCCTATAATATCATCTATCCTATCCTATTCTCTATCCTATCCTATCCTCATATCGTCTCCTATCCTCTATCCTATCCAATCCCCTATCCTATCCTCTATCCTATCCTATCCTCTATCGTATCCTATCCTCTATCCTATCCTATCCTCTATCCTATCCTATCCTCTATCCTGTCCTATTCTCTATCCTATCCTATTCTCTATCCTATCCTATCGTATCCTCTGTCCTATCCTATCCTCTACCCTATCCTATCCTCTATCCTATCCTATCCTCTATCCTAACCTATCCTCTATCCTATCCTATCCTCTGTCCTGTCCTATCCTCTATCCTATCCTATTCTCTATCCTATCCTATCGTATCCTGTATCCTATCCTATCTTCTATCCTAACCTATCCTCTATCCTATCCTATTCTCTATCCTATCCTATCCTATCCTCTACCGTCTCCTATCCTGTATACGATCCAATCCCCTATCGTCTACCGTATCATATTCTCTATCCTATCCTCTACAGTATCGTATCCTCTATCCTATCCAATCCTCTATCCTATCCGATCCTCTATCCTATCCTATCCTCTATAATATCGTATGCTCTATCATATCCTATCCTCTATCCTATCCTATCCTCTATCCTTTCCTATCCTCTATCCTATCCTATCCTCTATCGTATCCTATCCTCTATCCTATCCCATCCTCTATCCTATCCTATCCTCTATCCTATCCTATCATCTATCCTATCCTATCCTCTATCATATCCTATCCTCTATCCTATCCTATCCTCTATCCTATCCTATCCTCTATCCTATCCTATCCTCTATCCTATCCTATCCTCTATCCTATCCTATCCTCTACCCTATCCTATCCTCTATCCTATCCTATCCTCTATCCTATCCTATCCTCTATCCTATCCTATCCTCTATCCTATCCTATCCTCTATCCTATCCTATCCTCTATCCTATCCTATCCTCTATAATATCGTATGCTCTATCATATCCTATCCTCTATCCTATCCTATCCTCTATCCTTTCCTATCCTCTATCCTATCCTATCCTCTATCGTATCCTATCCTCTATCCTATCCCATCCTCTATCCTATCCTATCCTCTATCCTATCCTATCATCTATCCTATCCTATCCTCTATCATATCCTATCCTCTATCCTATCCTATCCTCTATCCTATCCTATCCTCTATCCTATCCTATCCTCTATCCTATCCTATCCTCTATCCTATCCTATCCTCTATCCTATCCTATCCTCTATCCTATCCTATCTTCTATCCTATCCTATCGTCTATCCTATCATATCCTCTATCTTATAATATCCTCTATCCTATCCTATCCTATCCTCTATCCTATCCTATCCTCTATCCTATCCTATCCTCTATCCTATCCTACCCTCTATCCTATCCTTACGTATCCTCTATCGTATCCTATCCTCTATCCTATCCTATCCTCTATCCTATCCTATCCTCTATCTTATCCTATCCTCTATCCTATCCTAACATCTATCCTACCTATCCTCTATCCTATCCTATCCTCTATCATATCCTATCCTCTATCCTATCCAATCCTCTATCCTATCCTATCCTCTACCCTATCCTATCCTCTATCCTATCCTATCCTCTATCCTATCCTATCGTCTATCTTATCCTATCCTCTATCCTATCCTATCATCTATCCTATCCTATCCTCTATCCTATCCTATCCTCTATCCTATCCAATCCTCTATCCTATCCTATCCTCTATTCTATCCTATCGTATCCTCTATCCTATCCTATCGTATCTTCTATCCTATCCTATCCTCTATCCTATCCTATCATCTATCCTACCTATCCTCTATCCTATCCTATCCTCTATCATATCCTATCCTCTATCCTATCCAATCCTCTATCCTATCCTATCCTCTATCCTATCCTATCCTCTATCCTATCCTATCCTCTATCCTATCCTATCGTCTATCTTATCCTATCCTCTATCCTATCCTATCATCTATCCTATCCTATCCTCTATCCTATCCTATCCTCTATCCTATCCAATCCTCTATCCTATCCTATCCTCTATTCTATCCTATCGTATCCTCTATCCTATCCTATCGTATCTTCTATCCTATCCTATCCTCTATCCTATCCTATCCTCTATCCTATCCTATCCTATCCTCTATCCTATCCTATCCTCTATCCTATCCTATCTTCTATCCTATCCTATCGTCTATCCTATCATATCCTCTATCTTATAATATCCTCTATCCTATCCTATCCTCTATCCTATCCTACCCTCTATCATATCCTGTCCTCTATCATATCCTATCCTCCATCCTATCCTATCGTATCCTCTATCCTATCCTATCGTATCCTCTATCCTATCCTATCCTCTATCCTATCCTATCCTCTATCCTATCCTATCCTCTATCCTATCCTATCCTCTATCCTATCATATCCTCTAACTTATCCTATTCTCTATCCTATCCTATCCTCTATCCTATCCTATCCTCTATCCTATCCTATCCTCTATCCTATCCTATCCTCTATCTTATCCTATCCTCTATCCTATCCTATCATCTATCCTGTCCTATCCTCTATCCTCTCCTATCCTCTATCATATCCTATCCTCTATCCTATCCTATCCTCTATCCTATCCAATCCCCTATCCTATCCTCTATCGTATCCTATGCTCTATCCTATCCATTCGTATCCTCTATCGTATCCTATACTCTATCCTATCCTATCCTCTATCCTATCCTATCCTCTATCTTATCCTATCCTCTATCCTATCCTATCCTCTATCATATCCTATCCTCTATCCAATCCTATCCTCTATCCTATCCTATCCTCTATCCTATCCTACCCTCTATCCTATCCATTCGTATCCTCTATCGTATCCTATCCTCTATCCTATCCTATATACTATCCTATCCTCTATCCTATCCTATCCTCTGTCCTATCCTATCCTCGATCCTATCCTATCTTCTATCCTATCCTATCGTCTATCCTATCATATCCTCTATTTTATAATATCCTCTATCCTATCCTATCCTGTATCCTATCCTATCCTCTATCCTATCCTATCCTCTGCTATATCCTGTCCTCTATCCTATCCTATCCTCTATCCTATCCTACCCACTATCCTATCCTATCCTATCCTCTATCCTATCCTCTATCCTATCCTATCCACTATCCTATCCTATCCTCTATCCTATACTATCCTCTATCCTATACTATCCTCTATCCTATCCTCTATCCTACCCTCTATCCTATCCTCTATCCTATCCTATCCTATCCTCTATCCTATCCTATCCTCTATCCTATCCTATCCTCTATCCTATCCTATCCTCTATCCTCTATCCTCTATCCTATCCCCTATCCTATCCTATCCTCTATCCCATCCTATCTTCTATCCTATCCTATCCTATCCTGTATCCTATCCAATCCTCTATCCTATCCTATCTTCTATCCTATCCTAAGCTCTAACCTATCCTATCCTCTATCCTATCCTATCCCCTATCCTATCCTATCCTCTATCCTATCCTATCCTCTATCCTATCCTATCCTCTATCCTATCCTATCCTCTATCCTATCCTATCTTCTATCCTATCCTATCCTCTATCCTATCCTATCCTCTATCCTATCCTATCCAATCCCCCATCCTATCCTCTATCCTATCCTATCCTCTATCCTATCCTATCCTCTATCTTATCCCATCCTCTATGCTATCCTATCCTCTACACTATCCTATCCTATCCTCTATCCTATCCTATCCTCTATCCAATCCTATCCTCTATCCTATCCTCTATCCTATCCTCTATCCTATCCTATCCTCTATCCTATCCTATCCTCTATCCTATCCTATCCTCTATCCTATCCTATCGTCTATCCTATCCTCTATCATATCCTATCCTCTATCCTATCCTATCCTCTATCCTATCCTATCCTCTATCCTATCCTATCCTATCCTCTATCCTCTATCCTATCCTCTATCCTATCCTCTATCCTATCCTCTATCCTCTCCTATCCTCTATCCTATCCTATCCTATCCTCTATCTTATCCTTTCCTCTATCCTATCCTATCCTCTATCCTATCCTATCCTCTATCCTCTATCCTATCCCCTATCCTATCCTCTATCCTATCCTCTATCCTATCCTCTATCCTATCCTCTATCCTATCCTCTATCCTATCCTATCCTATCCTCTATCCTATCCTCTATCCTATCCTATATTCTATCCTATCCTATCCTCTATCCTATCCTATCCTCTATCCTCTATCCTATCCTATCCTCTATCCTATCCTATCCTCTATCCTATCCTATCATCTATCCTATCCTATCCTATCCTCTATCCTATCCTATCCTCTATCCTATCCTATCCTATCCTCTATCCTATCCTATCCTCTATCCAATCCTATCCTCTATCCTATGCTCTATGC
Source organism: Halictus rubicundus (assembly GCF_050948215.1). Taxonomy (NCBI): domain Eukaryota; kingdom Metazoa; phylum Arthropoda; class Insecta; order Hymenoptera; family Halictidae; genus Halictus; species Halictus rubicundus. The sequence goes on along the minus strand of NW_027488955.1, from coordinate 58,175 downwards.
TATCCTCTATCCTATCCTATCCTCTATCCTATCAATCCCCTATCCTATCCTCTATCCTATCCTATCCTCTATCCTATCCTATCCTCTATCCTATCCTATCCTCTATCCTATCCTATATTCTATCCTATCCTCTATACTATCCTATCCTATCCTCTATCCTATCCTATCCTCTATCCAATCCTATCCTCTATCCTATCCTCTATCCTATCCTCTATCCTATCCTATCCTCTATCCTATCCTATCCTCTATCCTATCCTATCGTCTATCCTATCCTCTATCCTATCCTCTCCTCTATCCTATCCTATCCTCTATCCTATCCTATCCTCTATCCTATCCTATCTTCTATCCTATCCTATCCTCTATTCTATCAAATCCCCTATCCTATCCTCTATTCTATCCTATCCTGTATCCTATCAAATCCCTATCCTATCCTCTATCCTCTATCCTATCACCTATCCTATCCTCTATCCTATCCTCTATCCTATCCTCTATCCTATCCTATCCTCTATCCTATCCTATCCAATCCCCTATCCTTTGCTCTGACCTATCCTACCTTCTATAATATCGTATACTCTATCATATCCTATCCTCTATCCTATAATATCATCTATCCGTTCCTATTCTCTATCCTAACCTATTCTGTATCCTATCCTCTATCCTATCCTCTATCCTATCCTATCCTCTATCCTATCCTATCCTCTATCCTATCCCATCCTCTATCCTATCCTATCCTCTATCCTCTATCCTATCCCCCATCCTATCCTCTATCCTATCCTCTATCCTATCCTATTCTATCCTCTATCCTATCCTATCCTCTATCCTATCCTATCCAATCCCCTATCCTATGCTCTATCCTATCCTACCCTCTATAATATCGTATACTCTATCATATCCTATCCTCTATCCTATAATATCATCTATCCGTTCCTATTCTCTATCCTAACCTATTCTGTATCCTATCCTCTATCCTATCCTCTATCCTATCCTCTATCCTATCCTATCCTATCCTCTATCCTATCCTATCCTCTATCCTATCCTATCCAATCCCCTATCCTATGCTCTGTCCTATCCTACCCTCTATAATATCGTATACTCTATCATATCCTATCCTCTATCCTATAATATCATCTATCCGTTCCTATTCTCTATCCTAACCTATTCTGTATCCTATCCTCTATCCTATCCTCTATCCTATTTTATCCTGTATCCTATCCTATCCTCTATCCTATCCTATCCTCTATCCTATCCTATCCTCTATCCTATCCTATCCTCTATCCTATCCTATCCTCTATCCTTTCCTATCGTCTATCCTATTATCTATCCTATCCTCTATCCTATCCTCTATCCTATCCTCTATCCTATCCTCTATCCTATCCTCTATCCTATCCTCTATCCTATCCTATCCTATCCTCTATCCTATCCTATCCTCTATTCTATCCTATCCTCTATCCTATCCTATCCTCTATCCTATCCTATCCTCTATCCTATCCTATCCTCTATCCTATTTTATCCTGTATCCTATCCTATCCTCTATCCTATCCTATCCTCTATCCTATCCTATCCTCTATCCTATCCTATCCTCTATCCTATCCTATCCTCTATCCTATCCTATCTTCTATCCTATCCTATCCTCTATTCTATCAAATCCCCTATCCTATCCTCTATTCTATCCTATCCTGTATCCTATCAAATCCCTATCCTATCCTCTATCCTCTATCCTATCACCTATCCTATCCTCTATCCTATCCTCTATCCTATCCTCTATCCTATCCTATCCTCTATCCTATCCTATCCAATCCCCTATCCTTTGCTCTGTCCTATCCTACCTTCTATAATATCGTATACTCTATCATATCCTATCCTCTATCCTATAATATCATCTATCCGTTCCTATTCTCTATCCTAACCTATTCTGTATCCTATCCTCTATCCTATCCTCTATCCTATCCTATCCTCTATCCTCTATCCTATCCCCCATCCTATCCTCTATCCTATCCTCTATCCTATCCTATCCTATACTCTATCCTATCCTATCCAATCCCCTATCCTATGCTCTATCCTATCCTACCCTCTATAATATCGTATACTCTATCATATCCTATCCTCTATCCTATAATATCATCTATCCGTTCCTATTCTCTATCCTAACCTATTCTGTATCCTATCCTCTATCCTATCCTCTATCCTATCCTCTATCCTATCCTATCCTATCCTCTATCCTATCCTATCCTCTATCCTATCCTATCCAATCCCCTATCCTATGCTCTGTCCTATCCTACCCTCTATAATATCGTATACTCTATCATATCCTATCCTCTATCCTATAATATCATCTATCCGTTCCTATTCTCTATCCTAACCTATTCTGTATCCTATCCTCTATCCTATCCTCTATCCTATTTTATCCTGTATCCTATCCTATCCTCTATCCTATCCTATCCTCTATCCTATCCTATCCTCTATCCTATCCTATCCTCTATCCTATCCTATCCTCTATCCTTTCCTATCGTCTATCCTATTATCTATCCTATCCTCTATCCTATCCTCTATCCTATCCTCTATCCTATCCTCTATCCTATCCTCTATCCTATCCTCTATCCTATCCTATCCTATCCTCTATCCTATCCTATCCTCTATTCTATCCTATCCTCTATTCTATCCTATCCTCTATCCTATCCTATCCTCTATCCTATCCTCGCTCTATCCTATCCTATCCTCTATCCTATTTTATCCTGTTCCTATCCTACCCTCTATCCTATTCCTATCCTCTATCCTATCCTATCCTCTATCCTATCCTATCCTCTATTCTATCCTATCCTCTATCCTATCCTATCCTCTATCCTATCCTATCCTCTTCTCCTATCACTTTCCTCTATCCTATCCTATCCTCTATCCTATCCTATCATCTATACTATCCTATCCCTATCCTCTATCCTATCCTATCCTCTATCCATTCCTATCCTTCTATCCTATCCTCTATCCTATCCTCTACCTATCCTATCCTCTATCCTATCCTATCCTCTATCCTATCTATCGTCTATCTTCCTCTATCCTATCCTATCCTCTATCCTATCCTATCCTCTATCCTATCCTATCCTCTATCCTATCCTATCTTCTATCCTATCCTATCCTCTATCTATCAATACCTTTCCCTATCCTATTCTCAGTCCTATCCTCGTATCCTATCAAATCCATCCTATCCTCTATCCTCTATCCTATCACCTATCCTATCTCTATCCTATCCTCTATCCTATCCTATCCTATCCTATCCTCTATCCTATCCTATCCAATCCCCTATCCTTTGCTCTGTCCTATCCTACCTTCTATAATATCGTATACTCTATCATATCCTATCCTTCTATCCTATAATATCATCTATCCGTTCCTATCTCTATCCTAACCTATTCTGTATCCTATCCTCTATCCTATCCTCTAATCCTATCCTATCCTCTATCCTATCCTATCCTCTATCCTATCCCATCCTCTATCCTATCCTATCCTCTATCCTCCTATCCTATCCCCCATCCTATCCTCTATCCTATCCTCTATCCTATCCTATCCTATCCTCTATCCTATCCTATCCAATCCCCTATCCTATGCTCTATCCTATCCTACCCTCTATAATATCGTATACTCTATCATAACGCTATCTCTAGCCTATAATTCATCTATCCGTTCCTATTCTCTATCCTAACCTATTCTGTATCCTATCCTCTATCCTATCCTCTATCCTATCCTCTATCCTATCCTATCCTATCCTCTATCCTATCCTATCCTCTATCCTATCCTATCCAATCCCCTATCCTATGCTCTGTCCTATCCTACCCTCTATAATATCGTATACTCTATCATATCCTTATCCTCTATCCTATAATATCATCTATCCGTTCTATTCTCTATCCTAACCTATTCTGTATCCTATCCTCTTTCCTATCCTCTATCCTATTTTATCCTGTATCCTATCCTATCCTCTATCCTATCCTATCCCTCTATCCTATCCTATCCTCTATCCTATCCTATCCTCTATCCTATCCTATCCTCTATCCTTTCCTATCGTCTATCCTATTATCTATCCTATCCTCTATCCTATCCTCTATCCTATCCTCTATCCTATCCTCTATCCTATCCTCTATCCTATCCTATCCTATCCTCTATCCTATCCTATCCTCTATTCTATCCTATCCTCTATTCTATCCTATCCTCTATCCTATCCTATCCTCTATCCTATCCTATCCTCTATCCTATCCTATCCTCTATCCTATTTTATCCTGTATCCTATCCTATCCTCTATCCTATCTCTATCCTCTATCCTATCCTATCCTCTATCCTATCCTATCCTCTATTCTATCCTATCCTCTATCCTATCCTATCCTCTATCCTATCCTATCCTCTATCCTATCCTATCGTCTATCCTATTTTATCCTGTATCCTATCCTATCCTCTATCCTATCCTATCCTCTATCCTATCCTATCCTCTATCCTATCCTATCCTATCCTCTATCCTATCCTATCCTCTATCCTATCCTATCCTCTATCCTATCCTATCCTCTATCCTATCCTATCCTCTATCCAATCCTATCCTCTATCCTATCCTCTATCCTATCCTCTATCCTATCCTATCCTCTATCCTATCCTATCCTCTATCCTATCCTATCCTCTATCCTATCTATCCTATCCTCTATCCTATCCTATCCTCTATCCTATCCTATCCTCTATCTTTCCTATCGTCTATCCTATCCTCTATCCTATGATATCCTCTATCTAACGTATCCTCTATCCTATCCTATCCTCTATCCTATCCTATCCTCTATCCTATCCTATCTCTATCCTATCCTATCCTCTATCCTATCCTATCCTCTATCCTATCCTATCCTCTATCCTATCCTATCCTCTATCCTATCCTATCCTCTATCCTATCCTATCCTCTATCCTATCCTATCCTCTATCCTATCCTATCCTCTATCCTATCCTATCCAATCCCCTATCCTATCCTCTATCCTATCCTATCCTCTATCCTATCCTATCCTGTATCTTATCCCATCCTCTATCCTATCCTATCCTCTATACTATCCTATCCTATCCTCTATCCTATCCTATCCTCTATCCAATCCTATCCTCTATCCTATCCTCTATCCTATCCTCTATCCTATCCTATCCTCTATCCTATCCTATCCAATCCCCTATCCTATCCTCTATCCTATCCTATCCTCTATCCTATCCTATCCTGTATCTTATCCCATCCTCTATCCTATCCTATCCTCTATACTATCCTATCCTATCCTCTATCCTATCCTATCCTCTATCCAATCCTATCCTCTATCCTATCCTCTATCCTATCCTCTATCCTATCCTATCCTCTATCCTATCCTATCCTCTATCCTATCCTATCGTCTATCCTATCCTCTATCCTATCCTATCCTCTATCCTATCCTATCCTCTATCCTATCCTATCCTCTATCATATCCTATCCTCTATCCTATAATATCATCTATCCGTTCCTATTCTCTATCCTAACCTATTCTGTATCCTATCCTCTATCCTATCCTCTATCCTATTTTATCCTCTATCCTATCCTATCCTCTATTCTATCCTATCCTCTATTCTATCCTATCCTCTATCCTATCCTATCCTCTATCCTATCCTATCCTCTATCCTATCCTATCCTCTATCCTATTTTATCCTGTATCCTATCCTATCCTCTATCCTATCCTATCCTCTATCCTATCCTATCCTCTATCCTATCCTATCCTCTATTCTATCCTATCCTCTATCCTATCCTATCCTCTATCCTATCCTATCCTCTATCCTATCCTATCCTCTATCCTATCCTATCCTCTATCCTATTTTATCCTGTATCCTATCCTATCCTCTATCCTATCCTATCCTCTATCCTATCCTATCCTCTATCCTATCCTATCCTCTATCCTATCCTATCCTATCCTCTATCCTATCCTATCCTCTATCCTATCCTATCCTCTATCCTATCCTATATTCTATCCTATCCTATCCTCTATCCTATCCTATCCTCTATCCTCTATCCTATCCTATCCTCTATCCTATCCTATCCTCTATCCTATCCCATCCTCTATCCTATCCTATCCTCTATCCTCTATCCTATCCCCCATCCTATCCTCTATCCTATCCTCTATCCTATCCTATCCTATCCTCTATCCTATCCTATCCTCTATCCTATCCTATCCAATCCCCTATCCTATGCTCTATCCTATCCTACCCTCTATAATATCGTATACTCTATCATATCCTATCCTCTATCCTATAATATCATCTATCCGTTCCTATTCTCTATCCTAACCTATTCTGTATCCTATCCTCTATCCTATCCTCTATCCTATCCTATCCTCTATTCTATCCTATCCTCTATTCTATCCTATCCTCTATCCTATCCTATCCTCTATCCTATCCTATCCTCTATCCTATCCTATCCTCTATCCTATTTTATCCTGTATCCTATCCTATCCTCTATCCTATCCTATCCTCTATCCTATCCTATCCTCTATCCTATCCTATCCTCTATTCTATCCTATCCTCTATCCTATCCTATCCTCTATCCTATCCTATCCTCTATCCTATCCTATCGTCTATCCTATTTTATCCTGTATCCTATCCTATCCTCTATCCTATCCTATCCTCTATCCTATCCTATCCTCTATCCTATCCTATCCTATCCTCTATCCTATCCTATCCTCTATCCTATCCTATCCTCTATCCTATCCTATCCTCTATCCAATCCTATCCTCTATCCTATCCTCTATCCTATCCTCTATCCTATCCTATCCTCTATCCTATCCTATCCTCTATCCTATCCTATCCTCTATCCTATCCTATCCTATCCTCTATCCTATCCTATCCTCTATCCTATCCTATCCTCTATCCTTTCCTATCGTCTATCCTATCCTCTATCCTATGATATCCTCTATCCTAACGTATCCTCTATCCTATCCTATCCTCTATCCTATCCTATCCTCTATCCTATCCTATCCTCTATCCTATCCTATCCTCTATCCTATCCTATCCTCTATCCTATCCTATCCTCTATCCTATCCTATCCTCTATCCTATCCTATCCTCTATCCTATCCTATCCTCTATCCTATCCTATCCAATCCCCTATCCTATCCTCTATCCTATCCTATCCTCTATCCTATCCTATCCTGTATCTTATCCCATCCTCTATCCTATCCTATCCTCTATACTATCCTATCCTATCCTCTATCCTATCCTATCCTCTATCCAATCCTATCCTCTATCCTATCCTCTATCCTATCCTCTATCCTATCCTATCCTCTATCCTATCCTATCCAATCCCCTATCCTATCCTCTATCCTATCCTATCCTCTATCCTATCCTATCCTGTATCTTATCCCATCCTCTATCCTATCCTATCCTCTATACTATCCTATCCTATCCTCTATCCTATCCTATCCTCTATCCAATCCTATCCTCTATCCTATCCTCTATCCTATCCTCTATCCTATCCTATCCTCTATCCTATCCTATCCTCTATCCTATCCTATCGTCTATCCTATCCTCTATCCTATCCTATCCTCTATCCTATCCTATCCTCTATCCTATCCTATCCTCTATCATATCCTATCCTCTATCCTATAATATCATCTATCCGTTCCTATTCTCTATCCTAACCTATTCTGTATCCTATCCTCTATCCTATCCTCTATCCTATTTTATCCTCTATCCTATCCTATCCTCTATTCTATCCTATCCTCTATTCTATCCTATCCTCTATCCTATCCTATCCTCTATCCTATCCTATCCTCTATCCTATCCTATCCTCTATCCTATTTTATCCTGTATCCTATCCTATCCTCTATCCTATCCTATCCTCTATCCTATCCTATCCTCTATCCTATCCTATCCTCTATCCTATCCTATCCTATCCTCTATCCTATCCTATCCTCTATCCTATCCTATCCTCTATCCTATCCTATATTCTATCCTATCCTATCCTCTATCCTATCCTATCCTCTATCCTCTATCCTATCCTATCCTCTATCCTATCCTATCCTCTATCCTATCCCATCCTCTATCCTATCCTATCCTCTATCCTCTATCCTATCCCCCATCCTATCCTCTATCCTATCCTCTATCCTATCCTATCCTATCCTCTATCCTATCCTATCCTCTATCCTATCCTATCCAATCCCCTATCCTATGCTCTATCCTATCCTACCCTCTATAATATCGTATACTCTATCATATCCTATCCTCTATCCTATAATATCATCTATCCGTTCCTATTCTCTATCCTAACCTATTCTGTATCCTATCCTCTATCCTATCCTCTATCCTATCCTATCCTCTATTCTATCCTATCCTCTATTCTATCCTATCCTCTATCCTATCCTATCCTCTATCCTATCCTATCCTCTATCCTATCCTATCCTCTATCCTATTTTATCCTGTATCCTATCCTATCCTCTATCCTATCCTATCCTCTATCCTATCCTATCCTCTATCCTATCCTATCCTCTATTCTATCCTATCCTCTATCCTATCCTATCCTCTATCCTATCCTATCCTCTATCCTATCCTATCGTCTATCCTATTTTATCCTGTATCCTATCCTATCCTCTATCCTATCCTATCCTCTATCCTATCCTATCCTCTATCCTATCCTATCCTATCCTCTATCCTATCCTATCCTCTATCCTATCCTATCCTCTATCCTATCCTATCCTCTATCCAATCCTATCCTCTATCCTATCCTCTATCCTATCCTCTATCCTATCCTATCCTCTATCCTATCCTATCCTCTATCCTATCCTATCCTCTATCCTATCCTATCCTATCCTCTATCCTATCCTATCCTCTATCCTATCCTATCCTCTATCCTTTCCTATCGTCTATCCTATCCTCTATCCTATGATATCCTCTATCCTAACGTATCCTCTATCCTATCCTATCCTCTATCCTATCCTATCCTCTATCCTATCCTATCCTCTATCCTATCCTATCCTCTATCCTATCCTATCCTCTATCCTATCCTATCCTCTATCCTATCCTATCCTCTATCCTATCCTATCCTCTATCCTATCCTATCCTCTATCCTATCCTATCCAATCCCCTATCCTATCCTCTATCCTATCCTATCCTCTATCCTATCCTATCCTGTATCTTATCCCATCCTCTATCCTATCCTATCCTCTATACTATCCTATCCTATCCTCTATCCTATCCTATCCTCTATCCAATCCTATCCTCTATCCTATCCTCTATCCTATCCTCTATCCTATCCTATCCTCTATCCTATCCTATCCAATCCCCTATCCTATCCTCTATCCTATCCTATCCTCTATCCTATCCTATCCTGTATCTTATCCCATCCTCTATCCTATCCTATCCTCTATACTATCCTATCCTATCCTCTATCCTATCCTATCCTCTATCCAATCCTATCCTCTATCCTATCCTCTATCCTATCCTCTATCCTATCCTATCCTCTATCCTATCCTATCCTCTATCCTATCCTATCGTCTATCCTATCCTCTATCCTATCCTATCCTCTATCCTATCCTATCCTCTATCCTATCCTATCCTCTATCATATCCTATCCTCTATCCTATAATATCATCTATCCGTTCCTATTCTCTATCCTAACCTATTCTGTATCCTATCCTCTATCCTATCCTCTATCCTATTTTATCCTCTATCCTATCCTATCCTCTATTCTATCCTATCCTCTATTCTATCCTATCCTCTATCCTATCCTATCCTCTATCCTATCCTATCCTCTATCCTATCCTATCCTCTATCCTATTTTATCCTGTATCCTATCCTATCCTCTATCCTATCCTATCCTCTATCCTATCCTATCCTCTATCCTATCCTATCCTCTATTCTATCCTATCCTCTATCCTATCCTATCCTCTATCCTATCCTATCCTCTATCCTATCCTATCCTCTATCCTATCCTATCCTCTATCCTATTTTATCCTGTATCCTATCCTATCCTCTATCCTATCCTATCCTCTATCCTATCCTATCCTCTATCCTATCCTATATTCTATCCTATCCTATCCTCTATCCTATCCTATCCTCTATCCTCTATCCTATCCTATCCTCTATCCTATCCTATCCTCTATCCTATCCTATCATCTATCCTATCCTATCCTATCCTCTATCCTATCCTATCCTCTATCCTATCCTATCCTATCCTCTATCCTATCCTATCCTCTATCCAATCCTATCCTCTATCCTATGCTCTATGCTATCCTCTATCCTATCCTATCCTCTATCCTATCAAATCCCCTATCCTATCCTCTATCCTATCCTATCCTCTATCCTATCCTATCCTCTATCCTATCCTATATTCTATCCTATCCTATCCTCTATCCTATCCTATCCTCTATCCTCTATCCTATCCTATCCTCTATCCTATCCTATCCTCTATCCTATCCTATCCTCTATCATATCCTATCCTCTATCCTATAATATCATCTATCCGTTCCTATTCTCTATCCTAACCTATTCTGTATCCTATCCTCTATCCTATCCTCTATCCTATTTTATCCTCTATCCTATCCTATCCTCTATTCTATCCTATCCTCTATTCTATCCTATCCTCTATCCTATCCTATCCTCTATCCTATCCTATCCTCTATCCTATCCTATCCTCTATCCTATTTTATCCTGTATCCTATCCTATCCTCTATCCTATCCTATCCTCTATCCTATCCTATCCTCTATCCTATCCTATCCTCTATTCTATCCTATCCTCTATCCTATCCTATCCTCTATCCTATCCTATCCTCTATCCTATCCTATCCTCTATCCTATCCTATCCTCTATCCTATTTTATCCTGTATCCTATCCTATCCTCTATCCTATCCTATCCTCTATCCTATCCTATCCTCTATCCTATCCTATATTCTATCCTATCCTATCCTCTATCCTATCCTATCCTCTATCCTCTATCCTATCCTATCCTCTATCCTATCCTATCCTCTATCCTATCCTATCATCTATCCTATCCTATCCTATCCTCTATCCTATCCTATCCTCTATCCTATCCTATCCTATCCTCTATCCTATCCTATCCTCTATCCAATCCTATCCTCTATCCTATGCTCTATGCTATCCTCTATCCTATCCTATCCTCTATCCTATCAAATCCCCTATCCTATCCTCTATCCTATCCTATCCTCTATCCTATCCTATCCTCTATCCTATCCTATATTCTATCCTATCCTATCCTCTATCCTATCCTATCCTCTATCCTCTATCCTATCCTATCCTCTATCCTATCCTATCCTCTATCCTATCCTATCCTCTATCCTATCCTATCCTCTATCCTATCCTATCGTCTATCCTATCCTCTATCCTATCCTATCCTCTATCCTATCCTATCCTCTATCATATCCTATCCTCTATCCTATAATATCATCTATCCGTTCCTATTCTCTATCCTAACCTATTCTGTATCCTATCCTCTATCCTATCCTCTATCCTATTTTATCCTCTATCCTATCCTATCCTCTATTCTATCCTATCCTCTATTCTATCCTATCCTCTATCCTATCCTATCCTCTATCCTATCCTATCCTCTATCCTATCCTATCCTCTATCCTATTTTATCCTGTATCCTATCCTATCCTCTATCCTATCCTATCCTCTATCCTATCCTATCCTCTATCCTATCCTATCCTCTATTCTATCCTATCCTCTATCCTATCCTATCCTCTATCCTATCCTATCCTCTATCCTATCCTATCCTCTATCCTATCCTATCCTCTATCCTATTTTATCCTGTATCCTATCCTATCCTCTATCCTATCCTATCCTCTATCCTATCCTATCCTCTATCCTATCCTATCCTCTATCCTATCCTATCCTATCCTCTATCCTATCCTATCCTCTATCCTATCCTATCCTCTATCCTATCCTATATTCTATCCTATCCTATCCTCTATCCTATCCTATCCTCTATCCTCTATCCTATCCTATCCTCTATCCTATCCTATCCTCTATCCTATCCCATCCTCTATCCTATCCTATCCTCTATCCTCTATCCTATCCCCCATCCTATCCTCTATCCTATCCTCTATCCTATCCTATCCTATCCTCTATCCTATCCTATCCTCTATCCTATCCTATCCAATCCCCTATCCTATGCTCTATCCTATCCTACCCTCTATAATATCGTATACTCTATCATATCCTATCCTCTATCCTATAATATCATCTATCCGTTCCTATTCTCTATCCTAACCTATTCTGTATCCTATCCTCTATCCTATCCTCTATCCTATCCTATCCTCTATTCTATCCTATCCTCTATTCTATCCTATCCTCTATCCTATCCTATCCTCTATCCTATCCTATCCTCTATCCTATCCTATCCTCTATCCTATTTTATCCTGTATCCTATCCTATCCTCTATCCTATCCTATCCTCTATCCTATCCTATCCTCTATCCTATCCTATCCTCTATTCTATCCTATCCTCTATCCTATCCTATCCTCTATCCTATCCTATCCTCTATCCTATCCTATCGTCTATCCTATTTTATCCTGTATCCTATCCTATCCTCTATCCTATCCTATCCTCTATCCTATCCTATCCTCTATCCTATCCTATCCTATCCTCTATCCTATCCTATCCTCTATCCTATCCTATCCTCTATCCTATCCTATCCTCTATCCAATCCTATCCTCTATCCTATCCTCTATCCTATCCTCTATCCTATCCTATCCTCTATCCTATCCTATCCTCTATCCTATCCTATCCTCTATCCTATCCTATCCTATCCTCTATCCTATCCTATCCTCTATCCTATCCTATCCTCTATCCTTTCCTATCGTCTATCCTATCCTCTATCCTATGATATCCTCTATCCTAACGTATCCTCTATCCTATCCTATCCTCTATCCTATCCTATCCTCTATCCTATCCTATCCTCTATCCTATCCTATCCTCTATCCTATCCTATCCTCTATCCTATCCTATCCTCTATCCTATCCTATCCTCTATCCTATCCTATCCTCTATCCTATCCTATCCAATCCCCTATCCTATCCTCTATCCTATCCTATCCTCTATCCTATCCTATCCTGTATCTTATCCCATCCTCTATCCTATCCTATCCTCTATACTATCCTATCCTATCCTCTATCCTATCCTATCCTCTATCCAATCCTATCCTCTATCCTATCCTCTATCCTATCCTCTATCCTATCCTATCCTCTATCCTATCCTATCCAATCCCCTATCCTATCCTCTATCCTATCCTATCCTCTATCCTATCCTATCCTGTATCTTATCCCATCCTCTATCCTATCCTATCCTCTATACTATCCTATCCTATCCTCTATCCTATCCTATCCTCTATCCAATCCTATCCTCTATCCTATCCTCTATCCTATCCTCTATCCTATCCTATCCTCTATCCTATCCTATCCTCTATCCTATCCTATCGTCTATCCTATCCTCTATCCTATCCTATCCTCTATCCTATCCTATCCTCTATCCTATCCTATCCTCTATCATATCCTATCCTCTATCCTATAATATCATCTATCCGTTCCTATTCTCTATCCTAACCTATTCTGTATCCTATCCTCTATCCTATCCTCTATCCTATTTTATCCTCTATCCTATCCTATCCTCTATTCTATCCTATCCTCTATTCTATCCTATCCTCTATCCTATCCTATCCTCTATCCTATCCTATCCTCTATCCTATCCTATCCTCTATCCTATTTTATCCTGTATCCTATCCTATCCTCTATCCTATCCTATCCTCTATCCTATCCTATCCTCTATCCTATCCTATCCTCTATTCTATCCTATCCTCTATCCTATCCTATCCTCTATCCTATCCTATCCTCTATCCTATCCTATCCTCTATCCTATCCTATCCTCTATCCTATTTTATCCTGTATCCTATCCTATCCTCTATCCTATCCTATCCTCTATCCTATCCTATCCTCTATCCTCTATCCTATCCTATCCTCTATCCTATCCTATCCTCTATCCTATCCTATCATCTATCCTATCCTATCCTATCCTCTATCCTATCCTATCCTCTATCCTATCCTATCCTATCCTCTATCCTATCCTATCCTCTATCCAATCCTATCCTCTATCCTATGCTCTATGCTATCCTCTATCCTATCCTATCCTCTATCCTATCAAATCCCCTATCCTATCCTCTATCCTATCCTATCCTCTATCCTATCCTATCCTCTATCCTATCCTATCCTCTATCCTATCCTATATTCTATCCTATCCTATCCTCTATCCTATCCTATCCTCTATCCTATCCTATCCTCTATCCTATCCTATCCTATCCTCTATCCTATCCTATCCTCTATCCTATCCTATCCTCTATCCTTTCCTATCGTCTATCCTATCCTCTATCCTATTATATCCTCTATCCTAACGTATCCTCTATCCTATCCTATCCTCTATCCTATCCTATCCTCTATCCTATCCTATCCTCTATCCTATCCTATCCTCTATCCTATCCTATCCTCTATCCTATCCTATCCTCTATCCTATCCTATCCTCTATCCTATCCTATCCTCTATCCTATCCTATCCAATCCCCTATCCTATCCTCTATCCTATCCTATCCTCTATCCTATCCTATCCTGTATCTTATCCCATCCTCTATCCTATCCTATCCTCTATACTATCCTATCCTATCCTCTATCCTATCCTATCCTCTATCCAATCCTATCCTCTATCCTATCCTCTATCCTATCCTCTATCCTATCCTATCCTCTATCCTATCCTATCCTCTATCCTATCCTATCGTCTATCCTATCCTCTATCCTATCCTATCCAATCCCCTATCCTATCCTCTATCCTATCCTATCCTCTATCCTATCCTATCCTGTATCTTATCCCATCCTCTATCCTATCCTATCCTCTATACTATCCTATCCTATCCTCTATCCTATCCTATCCTCTATCCTATCCTCTATCCTATCCTATCCTCTATCCTATCCTATCCTCTATCCTATCCTATCCTCTATCCTATCCTATCCTCTATCCTATCCTATCCTCTATCCTATCCTATCCTCTATCCTATCCTATCCTCTATCCTATCCTATCCTCTATCCTATCCTATCCAATCCCCTATCCTATCCTCTATCCTATCCTATCCTCTATCCTATCCTATCCTGTATCTTATCCCATCCTCTATCCTATCCTATCCTCTATACTATCCTATCCTATCCTCTATCCTATCCTATCCTCTATCCAATCCTATCCTCTATCCTATCCTCTATCCTATCCTCTATCCTATCCTATCCTCTATCCTATCCAATCCTCTATCCTATCCTATCGTCTATCCTATCCTCTATCCTATCCTATCCTCTATCCTATCCTATCCTCTATCCTATCCTATCCTCTATCCTATCCTATCTTCTATCCTATCCTATCCTCTATTCTATCAAATCCCCTATCCTATCCTCTATCCTATCCTATCTTCTATCCTATCCTATCCTCTATTCTATCAAATCCCCTATCCTATCCTCTATTCTATCCTATCCTGTATCCTATCAAATCCCTATCCTATCCTGTATCCTATCCTATCCTGTATCCTATCCGATCCTCTATCCTATCCTCTATCCTATCCTCTATCCTATCCTATCCTATCCTCTATCCGATCCTCTATCTTATCCTTTCCTCTATCCTATCCTATCCTCTATCCTATCCTATCCTCTATCCTCTATCCTATCACCTATCCTATCCTCTATCCTATCCTCTATCCTATCCTATCCTCTATCCTATCCTATCCAATCCCCTATCCTTTGCTCTGTCCTATCCTACCTTCTATAATATCGTATACTCTATCATATCCTATCCTCTATCCTATAATATCATCTATCCGTTCCTATTCTCTATCCTAACCTATTCTGTATCCTATCCTCTATCCTATCCTCTATCCTATCTTATCCTCTATCCTATCCTATCCTCTATCCTATCCCATCCTCTATCCTATCCTATCCTCTATCCTCTATCCTATCCCCCATCCTATCCTCTATCCTATCCTCTATCCTATCCTATCCTATCCTCTATCCTATCCTATCGTCTATCCTATCCTATCCTCTATCCTATCCTATCCAATCCCCTATCCTATGCTCTATCCTATCCTACCCTCTATAATATCGTATACTCTATCATATCCTATCCTCTTTCCTATAATATCATCTATCCGTTCCTATTCTCTATCCTAACCTATTCTGTATCCTATACTCTATCCTATCCTCTATCCTATCCTCTATCCTATCCTATCCTCTATTCTATCCTATCCAATCCCCTATCCTATGCTCTATCCTATCCTACCCTCTATAATATCGTATACTCTATCATATCCTATCCTCTATCCTATAATATCATCTATCCGTTCCTATTCTCTATCCTAACCTATTCTGTATCCTATCCTCTATCCTATCCTATCCTCTATCCTATCCTATCGTCTATCCTATCCTCTATCCTATCCTATCCTCTATCCTATCCTTTCCTCTATCCTATCCTATCCTCTATCCTATCCTATCTTCTATCCTATCCTATCCTCTATTCTATCAAATCCCCTATCCTATCCTCTATTCTATCCTATCCTGTATCCTATCAAATCCCTATCCTATCCTCTATCCTCAATCCTATCACCTATCCTATCCTCTATCCTATCGTCTATCCTATCCTCTATCCTATCCTATCCTCTATCCTATCCTATCCAATCCCCTATCCTTTGCTCTGTCCTATCCTACCTTCTATAATATCGTATACTCTATCATATCCTATCCTCTATCCTATAATATCATCTATCCGTTCCTATTCTCTATCCTAACCTATTCTGTATCCTATCCTCTATCCTATCCTCTATCCTATCCTATCCTCTATCCTATCCTATCCTCTATCCTATCCCATCCTCTATCCTATCCTATCCTCTATCCTCTATCCTATCCCCCATCCTATCCTCTATCCTATCCTCTATCCTATCCTATCCTATCCTCTATCCTATCCTATCCAATCCCCTATCCTATGCTCTATCCTATCCTACCCTCTATAATATCGTATACTCTATCATATCCTATCCTCTATCCTATAATATCATCTATCCGTTCCTATTCTCTATCCTAACCTATTCTGTATCCTATCCTCTATCCTATCCTATCCTCTATCCTATCCTATCCTCTATCCTATCCTATCGTCTATCCTATGCTCTGTCCTATCCTATCCTCTATCCTATCCTATCCTCTATCCTATCCTATCCTCTATCCTATCCTATCTTCTATCCTATCCTATCCTCTATTCTATCAAATCCCCTATCCTATCCTCTATTCTATCCTATCCTGTATCCTATCAAATCCCTATCCTATCCTCTATCCTCAATCCTATCACCTATCCTATCCTCTATCCTATCCTCTATCCTATCCTCTATCCTATCCTCTATCCTATCCTATCCTCTATCCTATCCTATCCAATCCCCTATCCTTTGCTCTGTCCTATCCTACCTTCTATAATATCGTATACTCTATCATATCCTATCCTCTATCCTATAATATCATCTATCCGTTCCTATTCTCTATCCTAACCTATTCTGTATCCTATCCTCTATCCTATCCTCTATCCTATCCTATCCTCTATCCTATCCTATCCTCTATCCTATCCCATCCTCTATCCTATCCTATCCTCTATCCTCTATCCTATCCCCCATCCTATCCTCTATCCTATCCTCTATCCTATCCTATCCTATCCTCTATCCTATCCTATCCTCTATCCTATCCTATCCAATCCCCTATCCTATGCTCTATCCTATCCTACCCTCTATAATATCGTATACTCTATCATATCCTATCCTCTATCCTATAATATCATCTATCCGTTCCTATTCTCTATCCTAACCTATTCTGTATCCTATCCTCTATCCTATCCTCTATCCTATCCTATCCTCTATCCTATCCTATCCAATCCCCTATCCTATGCTCTGTCCTATCCTACCCTCTATAATATCGTATACTCTATCATATCCTATCCTCTATCCTATAATATCATCTATCCGTTCCTATTCTCTTTCCTAACCTATTCTGTATCCTATCCTCTATCCTATCCTCTATCCTATTTTATCCTGTATCCTATCCTATCCTCTATCCTATCCTATCCTCTATCCTATCCTATCCTCTATCCTATCCTATCCTCTATCCTTTCCTATCGTCTATCCTATTATCTATCCTATCCTCTATCCTATCCTCTATCCTATCCTCTATCCTATCCTCTATCCTATCCTCTATCCTATCCTATCCTATCCTCTATCCTATCCTATCCTCTATTCTATCCTATCCTCTATTCTATCCTATCCTCTATCCTATCCTATCCTCTATCCTATCCTATCCTCTATCCTATCCTATCCTCTATCCTATTTTATCCTGTATCCTATCCTATCCTCTATCCTATCCTATCCTCTATCCTATCCTATCCTCTATCCTATCCTATCCTCTATTCTATCCTATCCTCTATCCTATCCTATCCTCTATCCTATCCTATCCTCTATCCTATCCTATCCTCTATCCTATTTTATCCTGTATCCTATCCTATCCTCTATCCTATCCTATCCTCTATCCTATCCTATCCTCTATCCTATCCTATCCTCTATCCTATCCTATCCTATCCTCTATCCTATCCTATCCTCTATCCTATCCTATCCAATCCCCTATCCTATCCTCTATCCTATCCTATCCTCTATCCTATCCTATCCTGTATCTTATCCCATCCTCTATCCTATCCTATCCTCTATACTATCCTATCCTATCCTCTATCCTATCCTATCCTCTATCCAATCCTATCCTCTATCCTATCCTCTATCCTATCCTCTATCCTATCCTATCCTCTATCCTATCCTATCCTCTATCCTATCCTATCGTCTATCCTATCCTCTATCCTATCCTATCCTCTATCCTATCCTATCCTCTATCCTATCCTATCCTCTATCCTATCCTATCCTCTATCCTATCCTCTATCCTATCCTATCCTATCCTCTATCCTATCCTATCCTCTATCCTATCCTATCCAATCCCCTATCCTATCCTCTATCCTATCCTATCCTCTATCCTATCCTATCCTGTATCTTATCCCATCCTCTATCCTATCCTATCCTCTATACTATCCTATCCTATCCTCTATCCTATCCTATCCTCTATCCAATCCTATCCTCTATCCTATCCTCTATCCTATCCTCTATCCTATCCTATCCTCTATCCTATCCTATCCTCTATCCTATCCTATCGTCTATCCTATCCTCTATCCTATCCTATCCTCTATCCTATCCTATCCTCTATCCTATCCTATCCTCTATCATATCCTATCCTCTATCCTATAATATCATCTATCCGTTCCTATTCTCTATCCTAACCTATTCTGTATCCTATCCTCTATCCTATCCTCTATCCTATTTTATCCTCTATCCTATCCTATCCTCTATTCTATCCTATCCTCTATTCTATCCTATCCTCTATCCTATCCTATCCTCTGTCCTATCCTATCCTCTATCCTATCCTATCCTCTATCCTATTTTATCCTGTATCCTATCCTATCCTCTATCCTATCCTATCCTCTATCCTATCCTATCCTCTATCCTATCCTATCCTCTATTCTATCCTATCCTCTATCCTATCCTATCCTCTATCCTATCCTATCCTCTATCCTATCCTATCCTCTATCCTATCCTATCCTCTATCCTATTTTATCCTGTATCCTATCCTATCCTCTATCCTATCCTATCCTCTATCCTATCCTATCCTCTATCCTATCCTATCCTCTATCCTATCCTATCCTCTATCCTATCCTATCCTATCCTCTATCCTATCCTATCCTCTATCCTATCCTATCCTCTATCCTATCCTATCCTCTATCCTATCCTATCCTCTATCCTATCCTATCCTCTATCCTATCCTATCCTCTATCCTATCCTATCATCTATCCTATCCTATCCTATCCTCTATCCTATCCTCTATCCTATCCTATCCTCTATCCTATCCTATCCAATCCCCTATCCTTTGCTCTGTCCTATCCTACCTTCTATAATATCGTATACTCTATCATATCCTATCCTCTATCCTATAATATCATCTATCCGTTCCTATTCTCTATCCTAACCTATTCTGTATCCTATCCTCTATCCTATCCTCTATCCTATCCTATCCTCTATCCTATCCTATCCTCTATCCTATCCCATCCTCTATCCTATCCTATCCTCTATCCTCTATCCTATCCCCCATCCTATCCTCTATCCTATCCTCTATCCTATCCTATCCTATCCTCTATCCTATCCTATCCTCTATCCTATCCTATCCAATCCCCTATCCTATGCTCTATCCTATCCTACCCTCTATAATATCGTATACTCTATCATATCCTATCCTCTATCCTATAATATCATCTATCCGTTCCTATTCTCTATCCTAACCTATTCTGTATCCTATCCTCTATCCTATCCTCTATCCTATCCTATCCTCTATCCTATCCTATCCAATCCCCTATCCTATGCTCTGTCCTATCCTACCCTCTATAATATCGTATACTCTATCATATCCTATCCTCTATCCTATAATATCATCTATCCGTTCCTATTCTCTTTCCCAACCTATTCTGTATCCTATCCTCTATCCTATCCTCTATCCTATTTTATCCTGTATCCTATCCTATCCTCTATCCTATCCTATCCTCTATCCTATCCTATCCTCTATCCTATCCTATCCTCTATCCTTTCCTATCGTCTATCCTATTATCTATCCTATCCTCTATCCTATCCTCTATCCTATCCTCTATCCTATCCTCTATCCTATCCTCTATCCTATCCTATCCTATCCTCTATCCTATCCTATCCTCTATTCTATCCTATCCTCTATTCTATCCTATCCTCTATCCTATCCTATCCTCTATCCTATCCTATCCTCTATCCTATCCTATCCTCTATCCTATTTTATCCTGTATCCTATCCTATCCTCTATCCTATCCTATCCTCTATCCTATCCTATCCTCTATCCTATCCTATCCTCTATTCTATCCTATCCTCTATCCTATCCTATCCTCTATCCTATCCTATCCTCTATCCTATCCTATCCTCTATCCTATTTTATCCTGTATCCTATCCTATCCTCTATCCTATCCTATCCTCTATCCTATCCTATCCTCTATCCTATCCTATCCTCTATCCTATCCTATCCTATCCTCTATCCTATCCTATCCTCTATCCTATCCTATCCAATCCCCTATCCTATCCTCTATCCTATCCTATCCTCTATCCTATCCTATCCTGTATCTTATCCCATCCTCTATCCTATCCTATCCTCTATACTATCCTATCCTATCCTCTATCCTATCCTATCCTCTATCCAATCCTATCCTCTATCCTATCCTCTATCCTATCCTCTATCCTATCCTATCCTCTATCCTATCCTATCCTCTATCGTATCCTATCGTCTATCCTATCCTCTATCCTATCCTATCCTCTATCCTATCCTATCCTCTATCCTATCCTATCCTCTATCCTATCCTATCCTCTATCCTATCCTCTATCCTATCCTATCCTATCCTCTATCCTATCCTATCCTCTATCCTATCCTATCCAATCCCCTATCCTATCCTCTATCCTATCCTATCCTCTATCCTATCCTATCCTGTATCTTATCCCATCCTCTATCCTATCCTATCCTCTATACTATCCTATCCTATCCTCTATCCTATCCTATCCTCTATCCAATCCTATCCTCTATCCTATCCTCTATCCTATCCTCTATCCTATCCTATCCTCTATCCTATCCTATCCTCTATCCTATCCTATCGTCTATCCTATCCTCTATCCTATCCTATCCTCTATCCTATCCTATCCTCTATCCTATCCTATCCTCTATCCTATCCTATCCTCTATCCTATCCTCTATCCTATCCTATCCTATCCTCTATCCTATCCTATCCTCTATCCTATCCTATCCAATCCCCTATCCTATCCTCTATCCTATCCTATCCTCTATCCTATCCTATCCTGTATCTTATCCCATCCTCTATCCTATCCTATCCTCTATACTATCCTATCCTATCCTCTATCCTATCCTATCCTCTATCCAATCCTATCCTCTATCCTATCCTCTATCCTATCCTCTATCCTATCCTATCCTCTATCCTATCCTATCCTCTATCCTATCCTATCGTCTATCCTATCCTCTATCCTATCCTATCGTCTATCCTATCCTATCCTCTATCCTATCCTATCCTCTATCATATCCTATCCTCTATCCTATAATATCATCTATCCGTTCCTATTCTCTATCCTAACCTATTCTGTATCCTATCCTCTATCCTATCCTCTATCCTATTTTATCCTCTATCCTATCCTATCCTCTATTCTATCCTATCCTCTATTCTATCCTATCCTCTATCCTATCCTATCCTCTGTCCTATCCTATCCTCTATCCTATCCTATCCTCTATCCTATTTTATCCTGTATCCTATCCTATCCTCTATCCTATCCTATCCTCTATCCTATCCTATCCTCTATCCTATCCTATCCTCTATTCTATCCTATCCTCTATCCTATCCTATCCTCTATCCTATCCTATCCTCTATCCTATCCTATCCTCTATCCTATCCTATCCTCTATCCTATTTTATCCTGTATCCTATCCTATCCTCTATCCTATCCTATCCTCTATCCTATCCTATCCTCTATCCTATCCTATCCTCTATCCTATCCTATCCTCTATCCTATCCTATCCTATCCTCTATCCTATCCTATCCTCTATCCTATCCTATCCTCTATCCTATCCTATATTCTATCCTATCCTATCCTCTATCCTATCCTATCCTCTATCCTCTATCCTATCCTATCCTCTATCCTATCCTATCCTCTATCCTATCCTATCATCTATCCTATCCTATCCTATCCTCTATCCTATCCTATCCTCTATCCTATCCTATCCTATCCTCTATCCTATCCTATCCTCTATCCAATCCTATCCTCTATCCTATGCTCTATGCTATCCTCTATCCTATCCTATCCTCTATCCTATCAAATCCCCTATCCTATCCTCTATCCTATCCTATCCTCTATCCTATCCTATCCTCTATCCTATCCTATCCTCTATCCTATCCTATATTCTATCCTATCCTATCCTCTATCCTATCCTATCCTCTATCCTATCCTATCCTCTATCCTATCCTATCCTATCCTCTATCCTATCCTATCCTGTATCTTATCCCATCCTCTATCCTATCCTATCCTCTATACTATCCTATCCTATCCTCTATCCTATCCTATCCTCTATCCAATCCTATCCTCTATCCTATCCTCTATCCTATCCTCTATCCTATCCTATCCTCTATCCTATCCTATCGTCTATCCTATCCTCTATCCTATCCTATCCAATCCCCTATCCTATCCTCTATCCTATCCTATCCTCTATCCTATCCTATCCTGTATCTTATCCCATCCTCTATCCTATCCTATCCTCTATACTATCCTATCCTATCCTCTATCCTATCCTATCCTCTATCCAATCCTATCCTATCCTCTATCCTATCCTATCCTCTATCCAATCCTATCCTCTATCCTATCCTCTATCCTATCCTCTATCCTATCCTATCCTCTATCCTATCCTATCCTCTATCCTATCCTATCCTCTATCCTATCCTATCCTCTATCCTATCCTATCCTCTATCCTATCCTATCCTCTATCCTATCCTATCCTCTATCCTATCCTATCCAATCCCCTATCCTATCCTCTATCCTATCCTATCCTCTATCCTATCCTATCCTGTATCTTATCCCATCCTCTATCCTATCCTATCCTCTATACTATCCTATCCTATCCTCTATCCTATCCTATCCTCTATCCAATCCTATCCTCTATCCTATCCTCTATCCTATCCTCTATCCTATCCTATCCTCTATCCTATCCTATCCTCTATCCTATCCTATCGTCTATCCTATCCTCTATCCTATCCTATCCTCTATCCTATCCTATCCTCTATCCTATCCTATCCTCTATCCTATCCTATCTTCTATCCTATCCTATCCTCTATTCTATCAAATCCCCTATCCTATCCTCTATCCTATCCTATCTTCTATCCTATCCTATCCTCTATTCTATCAAATCCCCTATCCTATCCTCTATTCTATCCTATCCTGTATCCTATCAAATCCCTATCCTATCCTGTATCCTATCCTATCCTCTATCCTATCCGATCCTCTATCCTATCCTCTATCCTATCCTCTATCCTATCCTATCCTATCCTCTATCCTATCCTCTATCTTATCCTATCCTCTATCCTATCCCATCCTCTATCCTATCCTATCCTCTATCCTCTATCCTATCCCCCATCCTATCCTCTATCCTATCCTCTATCCTATCCTATCCTATCCTCTATCCTATCCTATCGTCTATCCTATCCTATCCTCTATCCTATCCTATCCAATCCCCTATCCTATGCTCTATCCTATCCTACCCTCTATAATATCGTATACTCTATCATATCCTATCCTCTTTCCTATAATATCATCTATCCGTTCCTATTCTCTATCCTAACCTATTCTGTATCCTATACTCTATCCTATCCTCTATCCTATCCTCTATCCTATCCTATCCTCTATTCTATCCTATCCAATCCCCTATCCTATGCTCTATCCTATCCTACCCTCTATAATATCGTATACTCTATCATATCCTATCCTCTATCCTATAATATCATCTATCCGTTCCTATTCTCTATCCTAACCTATTCTGTATCCTATCCTCTATCCTATCCTATCCTCTATCCTATCCTATCCTCTATCCTATCCTATCGTCTATCCTATCCTCTATCCTATCCTATCCTCTATCCTATCCTATCCTCTATCCTATCCTATCCTCTATCCTATCCTATCTTCTATCCTATCCTATCCTCTATTCTATCAAATCCCCTATCCTATCCTCTATTCTATCCTATCCTGTATCCTATCAAATCCCTATCCTATCCTCTATCCTCAATCCTATCACCTATCCTATCCTCTATCCTATCCTCTATCCTATCCTCTATCCTATCCTATCCTCTATCCTATCCTATCCAATCCCCTATCCTTTGCTCTGTCCTATCCTACCTTCTATAATATCGTATACTCTATCATATCCTATCCTCTATCCTATAATATCATCTATCCGTTCCTATTCTCTATCCTAACCTATTCTGTATCCTATCCTCTATCCTATCCTCTATCCTATCCTATCCTCTATCCTATCCTATCCTCTATCCTATCCCATCCTCTATCCTATCCTATCCTCTATCCTCTATCCTATCCCCCATCCTATCCTCTATCCTATCCTCTATCCTATCCTATCCTATCCTCTATCCTATCCTATCCAATCCCCTATCCTATGCTCTATCCTATCCTACCCTCTATAATATCGTATACTCTATCATATCCTATCCTCTATCCTATAATATCATCTATCCGTTCCTATTCTCTATCCTAACCTATTCTGTATCCTATCCTCTATCCTATCCTATCCTCTATCCTATCCTATCCTCTATCCTATCCTATCGTCTATCCTATGCTCTGTCCTATCCTATCCTCTATCCTATCCTATCCTCTATCCTATCCTATCCTCCATCCTATCCTATCTTCTATCCTATCCTATCCTCTATTCTATCAAATCCCCTATCCTATCCTCTATTCTATCCTATCCTGTATCCTATCAAATCCCTATCCTATCCTCTATCCTCAATCCTATCACCTATCCTATCCTCTATCCTATCCTCTATCCTATCCTCTATCCTATCCTATCCTCTATCCTATCCTATCCAATCCCCTATCCTTTGCTCTGTCCTATCCTACCTTCTATAATATCGTATACTCTATCATATCCTATCCTCTATCCTATAATATCATCTATCCGTTCCTATTCTCTATCCTAACCTATTCTGTATCCTATCCTCTATCCTATCCTCTATCCTATCCTATCCTCTATCCTATCCTATCCTCTATCCTATCCCATCCTCTATCCTATCCTATCCTCTATCCTCTATCCTATCCCCCATCCTATCCTCTATCCTATCCTCTATCCTATCCTATCCTATCCTCTATCCTATCCTATCCTCTATCCTATCCTATCCAATCCCCTATCCTATGCTCTATCCTATCCTACCCTCTATAATATCGTATACTCTATCATATCCTATCCTCTATCCTATAATATCATCTATCCGTTCCTATTCTCTATCCTAACCTATTCTGTATCCTATCCTCTATCCTATCCTCTATCCTATCCTATCCTCTATCCTATCCTATCCAATCCCCTATCCTATGCTCTGTCCTATCCTACCCTCTATAATATCGTATACTCTATCATATCCTATCCTCTATCCTATAATATCATCTATCCGTTCCTATTCTCTTTCCTAACCTATTCTGTATCCTATCCTCTATCCTATCCTCTATCCTATTTTATCCTGTATCCTATCCTATCCTCTATCCTATCCTATCCTCTATCCTATCCTATCCTCTATCCTATCCTATCCTCTATCCTTTCCTATCGTCTATCCTATTATCTATCCTATCCTCTATCCTATCCTCTATCCTATCCTCTATCCTATCCTCTATCCTATCCTCTATCCTATCCTATCCTATCCTCTATCCTATCCTATCCTCTATTCTATCCTATCCTCTATTCTATCCTATCCTCTATCCTATCCTATCCTCTATCCTATCCTATCCTCTATCCTATCCTATCCTCTATCCTATTTTATCCTGTATCCTATCCTATCCTCTATCCTATCCTATCCTCTATCCTATCCTATCCTCTATCCTATCCTATCCTCTATTCTATCCTATCCTCTATCCTATCCTATCCTCTATCCTATCCTATCCTCTATCCTATCCTATCCTCTATCCTATTTTATCCTGTATCCTATCCTATCCTCTATCCTATCCTATCCTCTATCCTATCCTATCCTCTATCCTATCCTATCCTCTATCCTATCCTATCCTATCCTCTATCCTATCCTATCCTCTATCCTATCCTATCCTCTATCCTATCCTATATTCTATCCTATCCTATCCTCTATCCTATCCTATCCTCTATCCTCTATCCTATCCTATCCTCTATCCTATCCTATCCTCTATCCTATCCTATCATCTATCCTATCCTATCCTATCCTCTATCCTATCCTATCCTCTATCCTATCCTATCCTATCCTCTATCCTATCCTATCCTCTATCCAATCCTATCCTCTACCCTATGCTCTATGCTATCCTCTATCCTATCCTATCCTCTATCCTATCAAATCCCCTATCCTATCCTCTATCCTATCCTATCCTCTATCCTATCCTATCTTCTATCCTATCCTATCCTCTATCCTATCCTATATTCTATCCTATCCTATCCTCTATCCTATCCTATCCTCTATCCTATCCTATCCTCTATCCTATCCTATCCTATCCTCTATCCTATCCTATCCTCTATCCTATCCTATCCTCTATCCTTTCCTATCGTCTTTCCTATCCTCTATCCTATTATATCCTCTATCCTAACGTATCCTCTATCCTATCCTATCCTCTATCCTATCCTATCCTCTATCCTATCCTATCCTCTATCCTATCCTATCCTCTATCCTATCCTATCCTCTATCCTATCCTATCCTCTATCCTATCCTATCCTCTATCCTATCCTATCCTCTATCCTATCCTATCCAATCCCTATCCTATCCTCTATCCTATCCTATCCTCTATCCTATCCTATCCTGTATCTTATCCCATCCTCTATCCTATCCTATCCTCTATACTATCCTATCCTATCCTCTATCCTATCCTATCCTCTATCCAATCCTATCCTCTATCCTATCCTCTATCCTATCCTCTATCCTATCCTATCCTCTATCCTATCCTATCCTCTATCCTATCCTATCCTCTATCCTATCCGATCGTCTATCCTATCCTCTATCCTATCCTATCCTCTATCCTATCCTATCCTCTATCCTATCCTATCCTCTATCCTATCCTATCTTCTATCCTAACCTATCCTCTATTCTATCAAATCCCCTATCCTATCCTCTATTCTATCCTATCCTGTATCCTATCAAATCCCTATCCTATCCTGTATCCTATCCTATCCTCTATCCTATCCGATCCTCTATCCTATCCTCTATCCTATCCTCTATCCTATCCTATCCTATCCTCTATCCTATCCTCTATCTTATCCTTTCCTCTATCCTATCCTATCCTCTATCCTATCCTATCCTCTATCCTATCCTATCCCCTATCCTATCCTATCCTCTATCCTATCCTATCCTCTATCCTATCCTATCCTCTATCCTATCCTATCCTCTATCCTATCCTATCCTCTATCCTATCCTATCCTATCCTCTATCCTATCCTATCCTCTATCCTATCCTATCCTCTATCCTATCCTATATTCTATCCTATCCTATCCTCTATCCTATCCTATCCTCTATCCTCTATCCTATCCTATCCTCTATCCTATCCTATCCTCTATCCTATCCTATCATCTATCCTATCCTATCCTATCCTCTATCCTATCCTATCCTCTATCCTATCCTATCCTATCCTCTATCCTATCCTATCCTCTATCCAATCCTATCCTCTACCCTATGCTCTATGCTATCCTCTATCCTATCCTATCCTCTATCCTATCAAATCCCCTATCCTATCCTCTATCCTATCCTATCCTCTATCCTATCCTATCTTCTATCCTATCCTATCCTCTATCCTATCCTATATTCTATCCTATCCTATCCTCTATCCTATCCTATCCTCTATCCTATCCTATCCTCTATCCTATCCTATCCTATCCTCTATCCTATCCTATCCTCTATCCTATCCTATCCTCTATCCTTTCCTATCGTCTATCCTATCCTCTATCCTATTATATCCTCTATCCTAACGTATCCTCTATCCTATCCTATCCTCTATCCTATCCTATCCTCTATCCTATCCTATCCTCTATCCTATCCTATCCTCTATCCTATCCTATCCTCTATCCTATCCTATCCTCTATCCTATCCTATCCTCTATCCTATCCTATCCTCAATCCTATCCTATCCAATCCCTATCCTATCCTCTATCCTATCCTATCCTCTATCCTATCCTATCCTGTATCTTATCCCATCCTCTATCCTATCCTATCCTCTATACTATCCTATCCTATCCTCTATCCTATCCTATCCTCTATCCAATCCTATCCAATCCTATCCTCTATCCTATCCTCTATCCTATCCTCTATCCTATCCTATCCTCTATCCTATCCTATCCTCTATCCTATCCTATCCTCTATCCTATCCGATCGTCTATCCTATCCTCTATCCTATCCTATCCTCTATCCTATCCTATCCTCTATCCTATCCTATCCTCTATCCTATCCTATCTTCTATCCTATCCTATCCTCTATTCTATCAAATCCCCTATCCTATCCTCTATTCTATCCTATCCTGTATCCTATCAAATCCCTATCCTATCCTGTATCCTATCCTATCCTCTATCCTATCCGATCCTCTATCCTATCCTCTATCCTATCCTCTATCCTATCCTATCCTATCCTCTATCCTATCCTCTATCTTATCCTTTCCTCTATCCTATCCTATCCTCTATCCTATCCTATCCTCTATCCTCTATCCTATCACCTATCCTATCCTCTATCCTATCCTCTATCCTATCCTAACCTCTATCCTATCCTATCCAATCCCCTATCCTTTGCTCTGTCCTATCCTACCTTCTATAATATCGTATACTCTATCATATCCTATCCTCTATCCTATAATATCATCTATCCGTTCCTATTCTCTATCCTAACCTATTCTGTATCCTATCCTCTATCCTATCCTCTATCCTATCTTATCCTCTATCCTATCCTATCCTCTATCCTATCCCATCCTCTATCCTATCCTATCCTCTATCCTCTATCCTATCCCCCATCCTATCCTCTATCCTATCCTCTATCCTATCCTATCCTATCCTCTATCCTATCCTATCGTCTATCCTATCCTATCCTCTATCCTATCCTATCCAATCCCCTATCCTATGCTCTATCCTATCCTACCCTCTATAATATCGTATACTCTATCATATCCTATCCTCTATCCTATAATATCATCTATCCGTTCCTATTCTCTATCCTAACCTATTCTGTATCCTATCCTCTATCCTATCCTCTATCCTATCCTCTATCCTATCCTATCCTCTATTATATCCTATCCAATCCCCTATCCTATGCTCTATCCTATCCTACCCTCTATAATATCGTATACTCTATCATATCCTATCCTCTATCCTATAATATCATCTATCCGTTCCTATTCTCTATCCTAACCTATTCTGTATCCTATCCTCTATCCTATCCTATCCTCTATCCTATCCTCTATCCTATCCTATCCACTATCTTATCCTATCCTCTATCCTATACTATCCTCTATCCTATACTATCCTCTATCCTATCCTCTATCCTACCCTCTATCCTATCCTCTATCCTATCCTATCCTATCCTCTATCCTATCCTATCCTCTATCCTATCCTATCCTCTATCCTATCCTATCCTCTATCCTCTATCCTATCCCCTATCTTATCCTATCCTCTATCCCATCCTATCTTCTATCCTATCCTATCCTATCCTGTATCCTATCCAATCCTCTATCCTATCCTATCTTCTATCCTATCCTAAGCTCTAACCTATCCTATCCTCTATCCTATCCTATCCCCTATCCTATCCTATCCTCTATCCTATCCTATCCTATCCTCTATCCTATCCTATCCTCTATCCTATCCTATCCTCTATCCTCTATCCTATCCCCTATCCTATCCTATCCTCTATCCCATCCTATCTTCTATCCTATCCTATCCTATCCTGTATCCTATCCAATCCTCTATCCTATCCTATCTTCTATCCTATCCTAAGCTCTAACCTAACCTATCCTCTATCCTATCCTATCCCCTATCCTATCCTATCCTCTATCCTATCCTATCCTCTATCCTATCCTATCCTCTATCCTATCCTATCCTCTATCCTATCCTATCCTCTATCCTATCCTATCCTATCCTCTATCCTATCCTATCCACTATCCTATCCTATCCAATCCCCCATCCTATCCACTATCCTATCCTATCCTCTATCCTATCCTATCCTCTATCTTATCCCATCCTCTATGCTATCCTATCCTCTACACTATCCTATCCTATCCTCTATCCTATCCTATCCTCTATCCAATCCTATCCTCTATCCTATCCTCTATCCTATCCTCTATCCTATCCTATCCTCTATCCTATCCTATCCTCTATCCT
Organism: Halictus rubicundus; assembly: GCF_050948215.1. Lineage (NCBI taxonomy): Eukaryota > Metazoa > Arthropoda > Insecta > Hymenoptera > Halictidae > Halictus > Halictus rubicundus. The sequence continues at coordinate 26,875 of NW_027488955.1, read as the reverse complement.
ATCCTATCCTCTATCCTATCCTATCCTCTATCCTATCCTATCCTCTATCCTATCCTATCGTCTATCCTATCCTCTATCCTATCCTATCCTCTATCCTATCCTATCCTCTATCCTATCCTATCCTCTATCCTATCCTATCCTCTATCCTATCCTATCCTATCCTCTATCCTATTCTATCCTCTATCCTATCCTATCCTCTATCCTTTCCTATCGTCTATCCTATCCTCTATACTATCCTATCCTATCCTCTATCCTCTATCCTATCCTCTATCCTATCCTCTATCCTATCCTATCCTCTATCCTATCCTATCCTCTATCTTATCCTTTCCTCTATCCTATCCTATCCTCTATCCTATCCTATTCTCTATCCTCTATCCTATCCCCTATCCTATCCTCTATCCTATCCTCTATCCTATCCTATCCTCTATCCTCTATCCTATCCTCTATCCTATCCTCTATCCTATCCTATCCTCTATCCTATCCTATCCTCTATCCTATCCTATCCTCTATAATATCGTATACTCTATCATATCCTATCCTCTATCCTATAATATCATCTATCCGTTCCTATTCTCTATCCTAACCTATTCTGTATCCTATCATCTATCCTATCCTCTATCCTATCCTATCCTCTATCCTATGCTCCATCCTATCCTCTATCCTACCAAATCCCCTAACCTATCCTCTATCGTATCCGATCCTCTATCCTATCCTCTATCCTATCCTCCATCCTATCCTATCCTATCCTGTATCCTATTCTATTCTCTATCCTATCCTATCCTCTATCCTTTCCTATCGTCTATCCTATCCTCTACCCTATCCTATCCTATCCTCTATCCTCTATCCTATCCTCTATCCTATCCTCTATCCTATCCTATCCTATATCCTATCCTATCCTCTATCCTATCCTATCCTCTATAATATCGTATACTCTATCATATCCTATCCTCTATCCTATAATATCATCTATCCGTTCCTATTCTCTATCCTAACCTATTCTGTATCCTATCCTCTATCCTATCCTCTATCCTATCCTCTATCCTATCCTATCCTCTATTATATCCTATCCAATCCCCTATCCTATGCTCTATCCTATCCTACCCTCTATAATATCGTATACTCTATCATATCCTATCCTCTATCCTATAATATCATCTATCCGTTCCTATTCTCTATCCTAACCTATTCTGTATCCTATCCTCTATCCTATCCTATCCTCTATCCTATCCTCTATCCTATCCTCTATCCTATCCTATCCACTATCCTATCCTATCCTCTATCCTATACTATCCTCTATCCTATACTATCCTCTATCCTATCCTCTATCCTACCCTCTATCCTATCCTCTATCCTATCCTATCCTATCCTCTATCCTATCCTATCCTCTATCCTATCCTATCCTCTATCCTCTATCCTATCCCCTATCCTATCCTATCCTCTATCCTCTATCCTATCCCCTATCCTATCCTATCCTCTATCCCATCCTATCTTCTATCCTATCCTATCCTATCCTGTATCCTATCCAATCCTCTATCCTATCCTATCTTCTATCCTATCCTAAGCTCTAACCTATCCTATCCTCTATCCTATCCTATCCCCTATCCTATCCTATCCTCTATCCTATCCTATCCTCTATCCTATCCTATCCTCTATCCTATCCTATCCTCTATCCTATCCTATCCTCTATCCTATCCTATCCTCTATCCTATCCTATCCACTATCCTATCCTATCCAATCCCCCATCCTATCCTCTATCCTATCCTATCCTCTATCCTATCCTATCCTCTATCTTATCCCATCCTCTATGCTATCCTATCCTCTACACTATCCTATCCTATCCTCTATCCTATCCTATCCTCTATCCAATCCTATCCTCTATCCTATCCTCTATCCTATCCTCTATCCTATCCTATCCTCTATCCTATCCTATCCTCTATCCTATCCTATCCTCTATCCTATCCTATCCTCTATCCTATCCTATCGTCTATCCTATCCTCTATCCTATCCTATCCTCTATCCTATCCTATCCTCTATCCTATCCTATCCTCTATCCTATCCTATCCTCTATCCTATCCTATCCTATCCTCTATCCTATTCTATCCTCTATCCTATCCTATCCTCTATCCTTTCCTATCGTCTATCCTATCCTCTATACTATCCTATCCTATCCTCTATCCTCTATCCTATCCTCTATCCTATCCTCTATCCTATCCTATCCTCTATCCTATCCTATCCTCTATCTTATCCTTTCCTCTATCCTATCCTATCCTCTATCCTATCCTATTCTCTATCCTCTATCCTATCCCCTATCCTATCCTCTATCCTATCCTCTATCCTATCCTATCCTCTATCCTATCCTATCCTCTATCCTATCCTATCCAATCCCCTATCCTATGCTCTATCCTATCCTCTATCCTATCCTCTATCCTATCCTCTATCCTATCCTATCCTATCCTCTATCCTATCCCCTATCCTATCCTCTATCCTATCCTCTATCCTATCCTCTATCCTATCCTCTATCCTATCCTCTATCCTATCCTCTATCCTATCCTATCCTATCCTCTATCCTATCCTCTATCCTATCCTCTATCCTATCCTATCCTCTATCCTATCAAATCCCCTATCCTATCCTCTATCCTATCCTATCCTCTATCCTATCCTCTATCCTATCCTATCCTCTATCCTATCCTATCCTCTATCTTATCCCATCCTCTATGCTATCCTATCCTCTACACTATCCTATCCTATCCTCTATCCTATCCTATCCTCTATCCAATCCTATCCTCTATCCTATCCTCTATCCTATCCTCTATCCTATCCTCTATCCTATCCTATCCTCTATCCTATCCTATCCTCTATCCTATCCTATCCTCTATCCTATCCTATCCTCTATCCTATCCTATCCTCTATCCTATCCTATCGTCTATCCTATCCTCTATCCTATCCTATCCTCTATCCTATCCTATCCTCTATCCTATCCTATCCTCTATCCTATCCTATCCTCTATCCTATCCTATCCTCTATCCTATCCTATCCTATCCTCTATCCTATTCTATCCTCTATCCTATCCTATCCTCTATCCTTTCCTATCGTCTATCCTATCCTCTATACTATCCTATCCTATCCTCTATTCTCTATCCTATCCTCTATCCTATCCTCTATCCTATCCTATCCTCTATCTTATCCTTTCCTCTATCCTATCCTATCCTCTATCCTATCCTATTCTCTATCCTCTATCCTATCCCCTATCCTATCCTCTATCCTATCCTCTATCCTATCCTATCCTCTATCCTATCCTATCCTCTATCCTATCCTATCCAATCCCCTATCCTATGCTCTATCCTATCCTCTATCCTATCCTCTATCCTATCCTCTATCCTATCCTATCCTATCCTCTATCCTATCCTCTATCCTATCCTATCCTCTATCCTATCAAATCCCCTATCCTATCCTCTATCCTATCCTATCCTCTATCCTATCCTATCCTCTATCCTATCCTCTATCCTATCCTATCCTCTATCCTATCCTATCCTCTATCCTCTATCCTATCCCCTATCCTATCCTCTATCCTATCCTCTATCCTATCCTCTATCCTATCCTCTATCCTATCCTCTATCCTATCCTATCCTATCCTCTATCCTATCCTCTATCCTATCCTCTATCCTATCCTATCCTCTATCCTATCAAATCCCCTATCCTATCCTCTATCCTATCCTATCCTCTATCCTATCCTCTATCCTATCCTATCCTCTATCCTATCCCCTATCCTATCCTCTATCCTATCCTCTATCCTATCCTATCCAATCCCCTATCCTATGCTCTATCCTATCCTACCCTCTATAATATCGTATACTCTACCATATCCTATCCTCTATCCGTTCCTATTCTCTATCCTAACCTATTCTGTATCCTATCCTCTATCCTATCCAATCCTCTATCCTATCCTCTATCCTATCCTATCCACTATCCTATCCTATCCTCTATCCTATACTATCCTCTATCCTATACTATCCTCTATCCTATCCTCTATCCTATCCTCTATCCTATCCCCTATCCTATCCTCTATCCTATCCTCTATCCTATCCGATCCAATCCCCTATCCTATGCTCTATCCTATCCTACCCACTATAATATCGTATACTCTATCATATCCTATCCTCTATCCTATAATATCATCTATCCGTTCCTATTCTCTATCCTAACCTATTCTGTATCCTATCCTCTATCCTATCCTATCCTCTATCCTATCTTCTATCCTATCCTATCCACTATCCTATCATCTATCCTATCCTATCCACTATCCTATCCTATCCTCTATCCTATCCTATCCTCTATCCTATGCTCTATCCTATCCTATCCTCTATCCTATCAAATCCCCTATCCTATCCTCTATCCTATCCTATCCTCTATCCTATCCTATCCTCTATCCTATCCTATCCTCTATCCTATCTTCTATCCTATCCTCTATCCTATCAAATCCCCTATCCTATCCTCTATCCTATCCTATCCTCTATCCCATCCTATCCTCTATCCTATCCTATCCTCTATCCTATCTTCTATCCTATCCTCTATCCTATCCTATCCTCTATCCTATCCTATCCTCTATCCTATCCTATCCTCTATCCTATCCTATCCTATCCTCTATCCTATCCTATCCTCTATCCTATCCTATCCTATCCTCTATCCTATCCTATCCTCTATCCAATCCTATCCTCTATCCTATCCTATCGTCTATCCTATCCTCTATTCTATTCTATCCTCTATCCTATCCGATCCTCTATCCTATCCTATCGTCTATCCTATCCTCTATCCTATCCTATCCTCTATCCTATCCTATCCTCTATCCTATCCTATCCTGTATCCTATCCTATCCTCTATCCTATCCTATCCTCTATCCTATCCTATCCTCTATTCTATCCTATCCTATCCTCTATCCTATCCTATCCTCTATCCTATCCTATCCTCTATCCTATCAAATCATCTATCCTATCCTCTATCCTATCCTATCCTCTATCCTATCCTATCCTCTATCCTATCCTATCCTCTATCCTATCCTATCCTCTATCCTATCCTATCCTCTATCCTATCCGATCCTCTATCCTATCCTATCGTCTATCCTATCCTCTATCCTATCCTATCCTCTATCCTATCCTATCCTCTATCCTATCCTATCCTGTATCCTATCCTATCCTCTATCCTATCCTATCCTCTATCCTATCCTATCCTCTATTCTATCCTATCCTATCCTCTATCCTATCCTATCCTCTATCCTATCCTATCCTCTATCCTATCCTATCCTCTATCCTATCCTATCCTCTATCCTATCCTATCCTCTATCCTATCCTATCCTCTATCCTATCCTATCCTCTATCCTATCCTATCCTCTATCCTATCAAATCATCTATCCTATCCTCTATCCTATCCTATCCTCTATCCTATCCTATCCTCTATCCTATCCTATCCTCTATCCTATCCTATCCTCTATCCTATCCTATCGACTATCCTATCCTATCCTTTATCCTATCCTATCCTCTATCCTATCCTTTCCTCTATCCTATCCTATCCTCTATCCTATCCTCTATCCTATCCTATGCTCTATCCTATCAAATCCCCTATCCTATCCTCTATCCTCTATCCTATCCTATCCTCTATCCTATCCTCTATCCTATCATCTATCCTATCGACTATCCTATCATTTATCCTATCCTATCCTCTATCCTATCCTATCCTCTATCCTATCCTATCCTCTATCCTCTATCCTATCCTCTATCCTCTATCCTATCCTCTATCCTATCCTCTATCCTATCCTCTATCCTATCCTATCCTCTATCCTATCCTATCCAATCCCCTATCCTATGCTCTATCCTATCCTACCCTCTATAATATCGTATACTCTATCATATCCTATCCTCTATCTTATAATATCATCTATCCGTTCCTATTCTCTATCCTAACCTATTCTGTATCCTATCATCTATCCTATCCTCTATCCTATCCTATCCTCTATCCTATGCTCTATCCTATCCTCTATCCTACCAAATCCCCTAACCTATCCTCTATCCTATCCTATCCTCTATCCTATCCTATCCTCTATCCTATCCTATCCTCTATCCTATCCTATCCTCTATCCTATCCTATCCTCTATCCTATCCTATCCTCTATCCTATCCTATCTTCTATTCCATCAAATCCCCTATCCTATCCTCTATCCTACCAAATCCCCTATCCTATCCTCTATCGTATCCGATCCTCTATCCTATCCTCTATCCTATCCTCCATCCTATCCTATCCTATCCTGTATCCTATTCTATTCTCTATCCTATCCTATCCTCTATCCTTTCCTATCGTCTATCCTATCCTCTACCCTATCCTATCCTATCCTCTATCCTCTATCCTATCCTCTATCCTATCCTCTATCCTATCCTATCCTCTATCCTATCCTATCCTCTATCCTATCCTATCCTCTATAATATCGTATACTCTATCATATCCTATCCTCTATCCTATAATATCATCTATCCGTTCCTATTCTCTATCCTAACCTATTCTGTATCCTATGCTCTATCCTATCCTCTATCCTTTCCTATCGTCTATCCTATCCTCTATACTATCCTATCCTATCCTCTATAATCTATCCTATCCTCTATCCTATCCTCTATCCTATCCTATCCTCTATCCTATCCTATCCTATCCTCTATCTTATCCTATCCTCTATCCTATCCTATCCTCTATCCAATCCTATCCTCTATCCTATCCTATCCTCTATCCTATCCTATCCTCTATCCTATCCTATCCTTTATCCTATCAAATCCCCTATACTATCCTCAAGTCTATCCTTTCCTGTATCCTATCCAATCCTCTATCCTATCCTATCGTCTATCCTATCCTCTATCCTATCCTCTATCCTATCCTATCCTCTATCCTATCCTATCCTCTATCCTATCCTATCCTCTATCCTATCCTATCCTCTATCCTATCCTATCCTCTATCCTATCCTATCCTCTATCCTATCCTATCCTCTATCCTATCCGATCCTCCATCCTATCCTATCGTCTATCCTATCCTCTATCCTATCCTATCCTCTATCCTATCCTATCCTCTATCCTATCCTATCGACTATCCTATCCTATCCTTTATCCTATCCTATCCTCTATCCTATCCTTTCCTCTATCCTATCCTATCCTCTATCCTATCCTCTATCCTATCCTATGCTCTATCCTATCAAATCCCCTATCCTATCCTCTATCCTCTATCCTATCCTATCCTCTATCCTATCCTCTATCCTATCATCTATCCTATCCTATCCTATCCTCTATCCTATCCTATAATCTATCCTATCCTATCCTCTATCCTATCCTATCGACTATCCTATCCTTTATCCTATCCTATCCTCTATCCTATCCTATCCTCTATCCTATCCTATCCTCTATCCTCTATCCTATCCTCTATCCTCTATCCTATCCTCTATCCTATCCTCTATCCTATCCTCTATCCTATCCTATCCTCTATCCTATCCTATCCAATCCCCTATCCTATGCTCTATCCTATCCTACCCTCTATAATATCGTATACTCTATCATATCCTATCCTCTATCTTATAATATCATCTATCCGTTCCTATTCTCTATCCTAACCTATTCTGTATCCTATCATCTATCCTATCCTCTATCCTATCCTATCCTCTATCCTATGCTCTATCCTATCCTCTATCCTACCAAATCCCCTAACCTATCCTCTATCCTATCCTATCCTCTATCCTATCCTATCCTCTATCCTATCCTATCCTCTATCCTATCCTATCCTCTATCCTATCCTATCCTCTATCCTATCCTATCCTCTATCCTATCCTATCCTCTATCCTATCCTATCCTCTATCCTATCCTATCTTCTATCCCATCCTATCCTCTATTCCATCAAATCCCCTATCCTATCCTCTATCCTACCAAATCCCCTATCCTATCCTCTATCGTATCCGATCCTCTATCCTATCCTCTATCCTATCCTCCATCCTATCCTATCCTATCCTGTATCCTATTCTATTCTCTATCCTATCCTATCCTCTATCCTTTCCTATCGTCTATCCTATCCTCTACCCTATCCTATCCTATCCTCTATCCTCTATCCTATCCTCTATCCTATCCTCTATCCTATCCTATCCTCTATCCTATCCTATCCTCTATCCTATCCTATCCTCTATAATATCGCATACTCTATCATATCCTATCCTCTATCCTATAATATCATCTATCCGTTCCTATTCTCTATCCTAACCTATTCTGTATCCTATGCTCTATCCTATCCTCTATCCTTTCCTATCGTCTATCCTATCCTCTATACTATCCTATCCTATCCTCTATAATCTATCCTATCCTCTATCCTATCCTCTATCCTATCCTATCCTCTATCCTATCCTATCCTATCCTCTATCTTATCCTATCCTCTATCCTATCCTATCCTCTATCCAATCCTATCCTCTATCCTATCCTATCCTCTATCCTATCCTATCCTCTATCCTATCCTATCCTTTATCCTATCAAATCCCCTATACTATCCTCAAGTCTATCCTTTCCAGTATCCTATCCAATCCTCTATCCTATCCTATCGTCTATCCTATCCTCTATCCTATCCTCTATCCTATCCTATCCTCTATCCTATCCTATCCTCTATCCTATCCTATCCTCTATCCTATCCTATCCTCTATCCTATCCTATCCTCTATCCTATCCTATCCTCTATCCTATCCTATCCTCTATCCTATCCTATCCTCTATCCTATCCTATCCTCTATCCTATCCTATCCTCTATCCTATCCTCTATCCTCTATTCTATCAAATCCCCTATACTATCCTCAAGTCTATCCTTTCCTGTATCCTATCCAATCCTCTATCCTATCCTATCGTCTATCCTATCCTCTATCCTATCCTCTATCCTATCCTATCCTCTATCCTATCCTATCCTGTATCCTATCCTCTATCCTATCCTATCCTGTATCCTATCCTATCCTCTATCCTATCCTATCCTCTATCCTATCCTATCCTCTATTCTATCCTATCCTATCCTCTACCCTATCCTATCCTCTATCCTATCCTATCCTCTATCCTATCAAATCCCCTATCCTGTCCTCTATCATATCCTATCCTCTATCCTATCCTATCCTCTATCCTATCCTCTATCCTATCCTCTATCCTATCCTCTATCCTATCCTCTATCCTATCCTATCCTATCCTATCCAATATCCTATCCTTTCCTCTATCCTATCCTATCCTCTATCCTATCCTCTATCCTATCCTAAGCTCTATCCTATCAAATCCCCTATTCTATCCTCTATCCTATCCTATCCTCTATCCTCTATCCTATCCTATCCTCTATCCTATCCTCTATCCTATCCTCTATCCTATCCTCTATCCTATCCTCTATCCTATCCTATCCTATCCTCTATCCTATCCTATAATCTATCCTATCCTATCCTCTATCCTATCCTATCGACTATCCTATCCTATCCTTTATCCTATCCTATCCTCTATCCTATCCTTTCCTCTATCCTATCCTATCCTCTATCCTATCCTCTATCCTATCCTATGCTCTATCCTATCAAATCCCCTATCCTATCCTGTATCCTCTATCCTATCCTATCCTCTATCCTATCCTCTATCCTATCCTCTATCCTATCCTCTATCCTATCCTCTATCCTATCCTATCCTATCCTCTATCCTATCCTATCCTCTATCCTATCCTATCTTCTATCCCATCCTATCCTCTATTCCATCAAATCCCCTATCCTATCCTCTATCCTACCAAATCCCCTATCCTATCCTCTATCGTATCCGATCCTCTATCCTATCCTCTATCCTATCCTCCATCCTATCCTATCCTATCCTGTATCCTATTCTATTCTCTATCCTATCCTATCCTCTATCCTTTCCTATCGTCTATCCTATCCTCTACCCTATCCTATCCTATCCTCTATCCTCTATCCTATCCTCTATCCTATCCTCTATCCTATCCTATCCTCTATCCTATCCTATCCTCTATCCTATCCTATCCTCTATAATATCGCATACTCTATCATATCCTATCCTCTATCCTATAATATCATCTATCCGTTCCTATTCTCTATCCTAACCTATTCTGTATCCTATGCTCTATCCTATCCTCTATCCTTTCCTATCGTCTATCCTATCCTCTATACTATCCTATCCTATCCTCTATAATCTATCCTATCCTCTATCCTATCCTCTATCCTATCCTATCCTCTATCCTATCCTATCCTATCCTCTATCTTATCCTATCCTCTATCCTATCCTATCCTCTATCCAATCCTATCCTCTATCCTATCCTATCCTCTATCCTATCCTATCCTCTATCCTATCCTATCCTTTATCCTATCAAATCCCCTATACTATCCTCAAGTCTATCCTTTCCAGTATCCTATCCAATCCTCTATCCTATCCTATCGTCTATCCTATCCTCTATCCTATCCTCTATCCTATCCTATCCTCTATCCTATCCTATCCTCTATCCTATCCTATCCTCTATCCTATCCTATCCTCTATCCTATCCTATCCTCTATCCTATCCTATCCTCTATCCTATCCTATCCTCTATCCTATCCTATCCTCTATCCTATCCTCTATCCTCTATTCTATCAAATCCCCTATACTATCCTCAAGTCTATCCTTTCCTGTATCCTATCCAATCCTCTATCCTATCCTATCGTCTATCCTATCCTCTATCCTATCCTCTATCCTATCCTATCCTCTATCCTATCCTATCCTGTATCCTATCCTCTATCCTATCCTATCCTGTATCCTATCCTATCCTCTATCCTATCCTATCCTCTATCCTATCCTATCCTCTATTCTATCCTATCCTATCCTCTACCCTATCCTATCCTCTATCCTATCCTATCCTCTATCCTATCAAATCCCCTATCCTGTCCTCTATCATATCCTATCCTCTATCCTATCCTATCCTCTATCCTATCCTCTATCCTATCCTCTATCCTATCCTCTATCCTATCCTATCCTATCCTATCCAATATCCTATCCTTTCCTCTATCCTATCCTATCCTCTATCCTATCCTCTATCCTATCCTAAGCTCTATCCTATCAAATCCCCTATTCTATCCTCTATCCTATCCTATCCTCTATCCTCTATCCTATCCTATCCTCTATCCTATCCTCTATCCTATCCTCTATCCTATCCTCTATCCTATCCTCTATCCTATCCTATCCTATCCTCTATCCTATCCTATAATCTATCCTATCCTATCCTCTATCCTATCCTATCGACTATCCTATCCTATCCTTTATCCTATCCTATCCTCTATCCTATCCTTTCCTCTATCCTATCCTATCCTCTATCCTATCCTCTATCCTATCCTCTATCCTATCCTCTATCCTATCCTCTATCCTATCCTCTATCCTATCCTCTATCCTATCCTATCCTATCCTCTATCCTATCCTATCCTCTATCCTATCCTATCCTCTATCCTATCCTATCTTCTATCCTATCCTATCCTCTATTCTATCAAATCCCCTATCCTATCCTCTATTCTATCCTATCCTGTATCCTATCAAATCCCCTATCCTATCCGCTATCCTATCCTATCCTCTATCCTATCCTATCCTCTATCGTATCCGATCCTCTATCCTATCCTCTATCCTATCCTCCATCCTATCCTATCCTATCCTCTATCCTATTCTATCCTCTATCCTATCCTATCCTCTATCCTTTCCTATCGTATATCCTATCCTCTATCCTATCCTATCCTATCCTCTATCCTCTATCCTATCCTCTATCCTATCCTCTATCCTATCCTATCCTCTATCCTATCCTATCCTATCCTCTATCTTATCCTTTCCTCTATCCTATCCTATCCTCTATCCTATCCTCTATCCTATCCTCTTTCCTATCCTCTATCCTATCCTATCCTCTATCCAATCCTATCCTCTATCCTATCCTATCCTCTATCCTATCCTATCCTCTATCCTATCCTATCCTCTATCCTATCCTCTATCCTCTATCCTATCAAATCCCCTATACTATCCTCAAGTCTATCCTTTCGTGTATCCTATCCAATCCTCTATCCTATCAAATCTCCTATCCTATCCTCTATCCTATCCTATCCTCTATCCTATCGTCTATCCTATCCTATCCTCTATCCTATCCTATCGTCTATCCTATCCTCTATTCTATCCTATCCTCTATCCTATCCTATCCTCTATCCTATCCTATCGTCTATCCTATCCTCTATCCTATCCTATCCTCTATCCTATCCTATCCTCTATCCTATCCTATCCTGTATCCTATCCTATCCTCTATCCTATCCTATCCTCTATCCTCTATTTTATCCTATCCTGTATCCTATCCTCTATCCTATCCTCTATCCTATCCTCTATCCCATCCTATCCTATCCTCTATCCTATCCTATAAACTATCCTATCCTATCCTCTATCCTATCCTATCCTATCCTCTATCCTATCCTATCCTCTATCCTACCCTATCCTCTATCCTATCCTATCCTCTATCCTCTATCCTATCCCCTATCCTATCCTCTATCCTATCCTACCCTCTATAATATCGTATACTCTATCATATCCTATCCTCTATCTTATAATATCATCTATCCGTTCCTATTCTCTATCCTAACCTATTCTGTATCCTATCCTCTATCCTATCCTCTATCCTATCCTATCCTCTATCCTATGCTCTATCCTATCCTCTATCCTACCAAATCCCCTATCCTATCCTCTATCCTATCCTATCCTCTATCCTATCCTATCCTCTATCCTATCCTATCCTCTATCCTATCCTATCCTCTATCCTATCCTATCCTCTATCCTATCCTATCCTCTATCCTATCCTATCCTCTATCCTATCCTATCCTCTATCCTATCCTATCCTTTAACCTATCCTATCCTCTATCCTATCTTCTATATTATCCTCTATCCTATCCTATCCTATCCTCTATCCTATCCTATCCTCTATCCTTTCCTATCGTCTTTCCTATCCTCTATCCTATCCTATCCTCTATCCTATCCTCTATCCTATCCTCTATCCTATCCTATCCTATCCTCTATCCTATCCTATCGTCTATCCTATCCTATCCTCTATCCTTTCCTATCGTCTATCCTATCCTCTATCCTATCCTATCCTCTATCCTATCCTATCCTCTATCCTATCCTATCCTCTATCCTATCCTATCCTCTATCCTATCCTATCCTCTATCCTATCCTCTATCCTATCCTCTATCCTATCCTCTATCCTACCCTATCCTATCCTCTATCCTATCCTATCCAATATCCTATCCTTTCCTCTATCCTATCCTATCCTCTATCCTATCCTCTATCCTATCCTCTATCCTATCCTAAGCTCTATCCTATCAAATCCCCTATTCTATCCTCTATCCTATCCTATCCTCTATCCTCTATCCTATCCTATCCTCTATCCTATCCTCTATCCTATCCTCTATCCTATCCTCTATCCTATCCTCTATCCTATCCTCTATCCTATCCTCTATCCTATCCTATCCTATCCTCTATCCTATCCTATAATCTATCCTATCCTATCCTCTATCCTATCCTATCGACTATCCTATCCTATCCTTTATCCTATCCTATCCTCTATCCTATCCTTTCCTCTATCATATCCTATCCTCTATCCTATCCTCTATCCTATCCTATCCTCTATTCTATCAAATCCCCTATCCTATCCTCTATTCTATCCTATCCTGTATCCTATCAAATCCCCTATCCTATCCGCTATCCTATCCTATCCTCTATCCTATCCTATCCTCTATCGTATCCGATCCTCTATCCTATCCTCTATCCTATCCTCCATCCTATCCTATCCTATCCTCTATCCTATTCTATCCTCTATCCTATCCTATCCTCTATCCTTTCCTATCGTATATCCTATCCTCTATCCTATCCTATCCTATCCTCTATCCTCTATCCTATCCTCTATCCTATCCTCTATCCTATCCTATCCTCTATCCTATCCTATCCTATCCTCTATCTTATCCTTTCCTCTATCCTATCCTATCCTCTATCCTATCCTATCCTCTATCCTATCCTATCCTCTATCCTATCCTCTATCCTATCCTCTATCCTCTATCCTATCAAATCCCCTATACTATCCTCAAGTCTATCCTTTCCTGTATCCTATCCAATCCTCTATCCTATCAAATCTCCTATCCTATCCTCTATCCTATCCTATCCTCTATCCTATCGTCTATCCTATCCTATCCTCTATCCTATCCTATCCTCTATCCTATCCTATCGTCTATCCTATCCTCTATTCTATCCTATCCTCTATCCTATCCTATCCTCTATCCTATCCTATCCTCTATCCTATCCTCTATCCTCTATCCTATCAAATCCCCTATACTATCCTCAAGTCTATCCTTTCGTGTATCCTATCCAATCCTCTATCCTATCAAATCTCCTATCCTATCCTCTATCCTATCCTATCCTCTATCCTATCGTCTATCCTATCCTATCCTCTATCCTATCCTATCCTCTATCCTATCCTATCGTCTATCCTATCCTCTATTCTATCCTATCCTCTATCCTATCCTATCCTCTATCCTATCCTATCGTCTATCCTATCCTCTATCCTATCCTATCCTCTATCCTATCCTATCCTCTATCCTATCCTATCCTGTATCCTATCCTATCCTCTATCCTATCCTATCCTCTATCCTCTATTTTATCCTATCCTGTATCCTATCCTCTATCCTATCCTCTATCCTATCCTCTATCCCATCCTATCCTATCCTCTATCCTATCCTATAAACTATCCTATCCTATCCTCTATCCTATCCTATCCTATCCTCTATCCTATCCTATCCTCTATCCTACCCTATCCTCTATCCTATCCTATCCTCTATCCTCTATCCTATCCCCTATCCTATCCTCTATCCTATCCTACCCTCTATAATATCGTATACTCTATCATATCCTATCCTCTATCTTATAATATCATCTATCCGTTCCTATTCTCTATCCTAACCTATTCTGTATCCTATCCTCTATCCTATCCTCTATCCTATCCTATCCTCTATCCTATGCTCTATCCTATCCTCTATCCTACCAAATCCCCTATCCTATCCTCTATCCTATCCTATCCTCTATCCTATCCTATCCTCTATCCTATCCTATCCTCTATCCTATCCTATCCTCTATCCTATCCTATCCTCTATCCTATCCTATCCTCTATCCTATCCTATCCTCTATCCTATCCTATCCTCTATCCTATCCTATCCTCTATCCTATCCTATCCTTTAACCTATCCTATCCTCTATCCTATCTTCTATATTATCCTCTATCCTATCCTATCCTATCCTCTATCCTATCCTATCCTCTATCCTTTCCTATCGTCTTTCCTATCCTCTATCCTATCCTATCCTCTATCCTATCCTCTATCCTATCCTCTATCCTATCCTATCCTATCCTCTATCCTATCCTATCGTCTATCCTATCCTATCCTCTATCCTTTCCTATCGTCTATCCTATCCTCTATCCTATCCTATCCTCTATCCTATCCTATCCTCTATCCTATCCTATCCTCTATCCTATCCTATCCTCTATCCTATCCTATCCTCTATCCTATCCTCTATCCTATCCTCTATCCTATCCTCTATCCTATCCTATCCTATCCTCTATCCTATCCTATCCAATATCCTATCCTTTCCTCTATCCTATCCTATCCTCTATCCTATCCTCTATCCTATCCTAAGCTCTATCCTATCAAATCCCCTATTCTATCCTCTATCCTATCCTATCCTCTATCCTCTATCCTATCCTATCCTCTATCCTATCCTCTATCCTATCCTCTATCCTATCCTCTATCCTATCCTCTATCCTATCCTCTATCCTATCCTATCCTATCCTCTATCCTATCCTATAATCTATCCTATCCTATCCTCTATCCTATCCTATCGACTATCCTATCCTATCCTTTATCCTATCCTATCCTCTATCCTATCCTTTCCTCTATCCTATCCTATCCTCTATCCTATCCTCTATCCTATCCTATCCTCTATTCTATCAAATCCCCTATCCTATCCTCTATTCTATCCTATCCTGTATCCTATCAAATCCCCTATCCTATCCGCTATCCTATCCTATCCTCTATCCTATCCTATCCTCTATCGTATCCGATCCTCTATCCTATCCTCTATCCTATCCTCCATCCTATCCTATCCTATCCTCTATCCTATTCTATCCTCTATCCTATCCTATCCTCTATCCTTTCCTATCGTATATCCTATCCTCTATCCTATCCTATCCTATCCTCTATCCTCTATCCTATCCTCTATCCTATCCTCTATCCTATCCTATCCTCTATCCTATCCTATCCTATCCTCTATCTTATCCTTTCCTCTATCCTATCCTATCCTCTATCCTATCCTATCCTCTATCCTATCCTATCCTCTATCCTATCCTCTATCCTATCCTCTATCCTCTATCCTATCAAATCCCCTATACTATCCTCAAGTCTATCCTTTCCTGTATCCTATCCAATCCTCTATCCTATCAAATCTCCTATCCTATCCTCTATCCTATCCTATCCTCTATCCTATCGTCTATCCTATCCTATCCTCTATCCTATCCTATCCTCTATCCTATCCTATCGTCTATCCTATCCTCTATTCTATCCTATCCTCTATCCTATCCTATCCTCTATCCTATCCTATCGTCTATCCTATCCTCTATCCTATCCTATCCTCTATCCTATCCTATCCTCTATCCTATCCTATCCTGTATCCTATCCTATCCTCTATCCTATCCTATCCTCTATCCTATCCTATCCTCTATCCTATCCTATCCTATCCTCTATGCTATCCTATCCTCTATCCTATCAAATCCCCTATCCTATCCTCTATCCTATCCTATCCTCTATCCTCTATCCTATCCTATCCTGTATCCTATCCTCTATCCTATCCTCTATCCTATCCTCTATCCCATCCTATCCTATCCTCTATCCTATCCTATAATCTATCCTATCCTATCCTCTATCCTATCCTATCGACTATCCTATCCTCTATCCTATCCTATCCTTTATCCTATCCTATCCTCTATCCTATCCTATCCTATCCTCTATCCTATCCTATCCTATCCTCTATCCTATCCTATCCTCTATCCTACCCTATCCTCTATCCTATCCTATCCTCTATCCTCTATCCTATCCCCTATCCTATCCTCTATCCTATCCTACCCTCTATAATATCGTATACTCTATCATATCCTATCCTCTATCTTATAATATCATCTATCCGTTCCTATTCTCTATCCTAACCTATTCTGTATCCTATCCTCTATCCTATCCTCTATCCTATCCTATCCTCTATCCTATGCTCTATCCTATCCTCTATCCTACCAAATCCCCTATCCTATCCTCTATCCTATCCTATCCTCTATCCTATCCTATCCTCTATCCTATCCTATCCTCTATCCTATCCTATCCTCTATCCTATCCTATCCTCTATCCTATCCTATCCTCTATCCTATCCTATCCTCTATCCTATCCTATCCTCTATCCTATCCTATCCTCTATCCTATCCTATCCTCTATCCTATCCTATCCTCTATCCTATCCTATCCTCTATCCTATCCTATCCTCTATCCTCTATCCTATCCTCTATCCTATCCTCTATCCTATCCTATGCTCTATCCTATCCTATCCTATCCTCTATCCTATCCTATCCTATCCTCTATCCTATCCTATCCTCTATCCTACCCTATCCTCTATCCTATCCTATCCTCTATCCTCTATCCTATCCCCTATCCTATCCTCTATCCTATCCTACCCTCTATAATATCGTATACTCTATCATATCCTATCCTCTATCTTATAATATCATCTATCCGTTCCTATTCTCTATCCTAACCTATTCTGTATCCTATCCTCTATCCTATCCTCTATCCTATCCTATCCTCTATCCTATGCTCTATCCTATCCTCTATCCTACCAAATCCCCTATCCTATCCTCTATCCTATCCTATCCTCTATCCTATCCTATCCTCTATCCTATCCTATCCTCTATCCTATCCTATCCTCTATCCTATCCTATCCTCTATCCTATCCTATCCTCTATCCTATCCTATCCTCTATCCTATCCTATCCTCTATCCTATCCTATCCTCTATCCTATCCTATCCTCTATCCTATCCTATCCTCTATCCTATCCTATCCTCTATCCTATCCTATCCTCTATCCTATCCTATCCTCTATCCTATCCTATCCTCTATCCTATCCTCTATCCTATCCTATGCTCTATCCTATCAAATCCCCTATCCTATCCTCTATCCTCTATCCTATCCTATCCTCTATCCTATCCTATCCTCTATCCTATCCTCTATCCTATCCTCTATCCTATCCTCTATCCTATCCTCTATCCTATCCTCTATCCTATCCTATCCTATCCTCTATCCTATCCTATAATCTATCCTATCCTATCCTCTATCCTATCCTATCGACTATCCTATCCTTTATCCTATCCTATCCTCTATCCTATCCTATCCTCTATCCTCTATCCTATCCCCTATCCTATCCTCTATCCTATCCTCTATCCTATCCTATCCTATCCAATCCCCTATCCTATGCTCTATCCTATCCTACCCTCTATAATATCGTATACTCTATCATATCCTATCCTCTATCTTATAATATCATCTATCCGTTCCTATTCTCTATCCTAACCTATTCTGTATCCTATCATCTATCCTATCCTCTATCCTATCCTATCCTCTATCCTATGCACTATCCTATCCTCTATCCTACCAAATCCCCTAACCTATCCTCTATCCTATCCTATCCTCTATCCTATCCTATCCTCTATCCTATCCTATCCTCTATCCTAGCCTATCCTCTATCCTATCCTATCTTCTATCCTATCCTATCCTCTATTCTATCAAATCCCCTATCCTATCCTCTATTCTATCCTATCCTGTATCCTATCAAATCCCCTATCCTATCCTCTATCCTATCCTATCCTCTATCCTATCCTATCCTCTATCGTATCCGATCCTCTATCCTATCCTCTATCCTATCCTCCATCCTATCCTATCCTATCCTCTATCCTATTCTATCCTCTATCCTATCCTATCCTCTATCCTTTCCTATCGTATATCCTATCCTCTATCCTATCCTATCCTATCCTCTATCCTCTATCCTATCCTCTATCCTATCCTCTATCCTATCCTATCCTCTATCCTATCCTATCCTATCCTCTATCTTATCCTTTCCTCTATCCTATCCTATCCTCTATCCTATCCTATCCTCTATCCTATCCTCTATCCTATCCTCTTTCCTATCCTCTATCCTATCCTATCCTCTATCCAATCCTATCCTCTATCCTATCCTATCCTCTATCCTATCCTATCCTCTATCCTATCCTATCCTCTATCCTATCCTCTATCCTCTATCCTATCAAATCCCCTATACTATCCTCAAGTCTATCCTTTCCTGAATCCTATCCTATCCTCTATCCTATCCTATCCTCTATCCTATCCTATCCTCTATCCTATCCTATCCTATCCTCTATCCTATCCTATCCTCTATCCTATCGTATCCTCTATCCTATCAAATCTCCTATCCTATCCTCTATCCTATCCTATCCTCTATCCTATCCTATACTCTATCCTATCCTATCCTCTATCCTATCCTATCTTCTATCCTATCCTATCCTCTATCCTATCAAATCCCCTATCCTATCCTCTATCCTATCAAATCCCCTATCCTATCCTCTATTCTATCCTATCCTGTATCCTATCAAATCCCCTATCCTATCCTCTATCCTATCCTATCCTCTATCCTATCCTCTATCCTATCCTATCCTCTATCCTATCCTATCCTCTATCCTATCCTATCCTCTATCCTATCCTATCGTCTATCCTATCCTCTATTCTATCCTATCCTCTATCCTATCCTATTCTCTATCCTATCCTATCGTCTATCCTATCCTCTATCCTATCCTATCCTCTATCCTATCCTATCCTCTATCCTATCCTATCCTGTATCCTATCCTATCCTGTATCCTATCCTATCCTCTATCCTATCCTATCCTCTATCCTATCCTATCCTATCCTCTATGCTATCCTATCCTCTATCCTATCAAATCCCCTATCCTATCCTCTATCCTATCCTATCCTCTATCCTCTATCCTATCCTATCCTGTATCCTATCCTCTATCCTATCCTCTATCCTATCCTCTATCCCATCCTATCCTATCCTCTATCCTATCCTATAATCTATCCTATCCTATCCTCTATCCTATCCTATCGACTATCCTATCCTCTATCGTATCCTATCCTTTATCCTATCCTATCCTCTATCCTATCCTATCATATCCTCTATCCTATCCTATCCTATCCTCTATCCTATCCTATCCTCTATCCTATCCTATCCTCTATCCTCTATCCTATCCCCTATCCTATCCTCTATCCTATCCTACCCTCTATAATATCGTATACTCTATCATATCCTATCCTCTATCTTATAATATCATCTATCCGTTCCTATTCTCTATCCTAACCTATTCTGTATCCTATCCTCTATCCTATCCTATCCTCTATCCTATGCTCTATCCTATCCTCTATCCTACCAAATCCCCTATCCTATCCTCTATCCTATCCTATCCTCTATCCTATCCTATCCTCTATCCTATCCTATCCTCTATCCTATCCTATCCTCTATCCTATCCTATCCTCTATCCTATCCTATCCTCTATCCTATCCTATCCTCTATCCTATCCTATCCTCTATCCTATCCTATCCTCTATCCTATCCTATCCTCTATCCTATCCTATCCTCTATCCTATCCTATCCTCTATCCTATCCTATCCTCTATCCTATCTTCTATATTATCCTCTATCCTATCCTATCCTATCCTCTATCCTATCCTATCCTCTATCCTATCCTATCGTCTTTCCTATCCTCTATCCTATCCTATCCTCTATCCTATCCTCTATCCTATCCTCTATCCTATCCTCTATCCTATCCTATCCTATCCTCTATCCTATTCTATCCTCTATCCTATCCTATCCTCTATCCTTTCCTATCGTATATCCTATCCTCTATCCTATCCTATCCTATCCTCTATCCTCTATCCTATCCTCTATCCTATCCTCTATCCTATCCTATCCTCTATCCTATCCTATCCTATCCTCTATCTTATCCTTTCCTCTATCCTATCCTATCCTCTATCCTATCCTATCCTCTATCCTATCCTATCCTCTATCCTATCCTCTATCCTCTATCCTATCAAATCCCCTATACTATCCTCAAGTCTATCCTTTCCTGTATCCTATCCAATCCTCTATCCTATCAAATCTCCTATCCTATCCTCTATCCTATCCTATCCTCTATCCTATCGTCTATCCTATCCTATCCTCTATCCTATCCTATCCTCTATCCTATCCTATCGTCTATCCTATCCTCTATTCTATCCTATCCTCTATCCTATCCTATCCTCTATCCTATCCTATCGTCTATCCTATCCTCTATCCTATCCTATCCTCTATCCTATCCTATCCTCTATCCTATCCTATCCTGTATCCTATCCTATCCTCTATCCTATCCTATCCTCTATCCTATCCTATCCTCTATCCTATCCTATCCTATCCTCTATGCTATCCTATCCTCTATCCTATCAAATCCCCTATCCTATCCTCTATCCTATCCTATCCTCTATCCTCTATCCTATCCTATCCTGTATCCTATCCTCTATCCTATCCTCTATCCTATCCTCTATCCCATCCTATCCTATCCTCTATCCTATCCTATAATCTATCCTATCCTATCCTCTATCCTATCCTATCGACTATCCTATCCTCTATCCTATCCTATCCTTTATCCTATCCTATCCTCTATCCTATCCTATCCTATCCTCTATCCTATCCTATCCTATCCTCTATCCTATCCTATCCTCTATCCTACCCTATCCTCTATCCTATCCTATCCTCTATCCTCTATCCTATCCCCTATCCTATCCTCTATCCTATCCTACCCTCTATAATATCGTATACTCTATCATATCCTATCCTCTATCTTATAATATCATCTATCCGTTCCTATTCTCTATCCTAACCTATTCTGTATCCTATCCTCTATCCTATCCTCTATCCTATCCTATCCTCTATCCTATGCTCTATCCTATCCTCTATCCTACCAAATCCCCTATCCTATCCTCTATCCTATCCTATCCTCTATCCTATCCTATCCTCTATCCTATCCTATCCTCTATCCTATCCTATCCTCTATCCTATCCTATCCTCTATCCTATCCTATCCTCTATCCTATCCTATCCTCTATCCTATCCTATCCTCTATCCTATCCTATCCTCTATCCTATCCTATCCTCTATCCTATCCTATCCTCTATCCTCTATCCTATCCTCTATCCTATCCTCTATCCTATCCTATGCTCTATCCTATCCTATCCTATCCTCTATCCTATCCTATCCTATCCTCTATCCTATCCTATCCTCTATCCTACCCTATCCTCTATCCTATCCTATGCTCTATCCTCTATCCTATCCCCTATCCTATCCTCTATCCTATCCTACCCTCTATAATATCGTATACTCTATCATATCCTATCCTCTATCTTATAATATCATCTATCCGTTCCTATTCTCTATCCTAACCTATTCTGTATCCTATCCTCTATCCTATCCTCTATCCTATCCTATCCTCTATCCTATGCTCTATCCTATCCTCTATCCTACCAAATCCCCTATCCTATCCTCTATCCTATCCTATCCTCTATCCTATCCTATCCTCTATCCTATCCTATCCTCTATCCTATCCTATCCTCTATCCTATCCTATCCTCTATCCTATCCTATCCTCTATCCTATCCTATCCTCTATCCTATCCTATCCTCTATCCTATCCTATCCTCTATCCTATCCTATCCTCTATCCTATCCTATCCTCTATCCTATCCTATCCTCTATCCTATCCTATCCTCTATCCTATCCTATCCTCTATCCTATCCTCTATCCTATCCTATGCTCTATCCTATCAAATCCCCTATCCTATCCTCTATCCTCTATCCTATCCTATCCTCTATCCTATCCTATCCTCTATCCTATCCTCTATCCTATCCTCTATCCTATCCTCTATCCTATCCTCTATCCTATCCTATCCTATCCTCTATCCTATCCTATAATCTATCCTATCCTATCCTCTATCCTATCCTATCGACTATCCTATCCTTTATCCTATCCTATCCTCTATCCTATCCTATCCTCTATCCTCTATCCTATCCCCTATCCTATCCTCTATCCTATCCTCTATCCTATCCTATCCTATCCAATCCCCTATCCTATGCTCTATCCTATCCTACCCTCTATAATATCGTATACTCTATCATATCCTATCCTCTATCTTATAATATCATCTATCCGTTCCTATTCTCTATCCTAACCTATTCTGTATCCTATCATCTATCCTATCCTCTATCCTATCCTATCCTCTATCCTATGCACTATCCTATCCTCTATCCTACCAAATCCCCTAACCTATCCTCTATCCTATCCTATCCTCTATCCTATCCTATCCTCTATCCTATCCTATCCTCTATCCTAGCCTATCCTCTATCCTATCCTATCTTCTATCCTATCCTATCCTCTATTCTATCAAATCCCCTATCCTATCCTCTATTCTATCCTATCCTGTATCCTATCAAATCCCCTATCCTATCCTCTATCCTATCATATCCTCTATCCTATCCTATCCTCTATCGTATCCGATCCTCTATCCTATCCTCTATCCTATCCTCCATCCTATCCTATCCTATCCTCTATCCTATTCTATCCTCTATCCTATCCTATCCTCTATCCTTTCCTATCGTATATCCTATCCTCTATCCTATCCTATCCTATCCTCTATCCTCTATCCTATCCTCTATCCTATCCTCTATCCTATCCTATCCTCTATCCTATCCTATCCTATCCTCTATCTTATCCTTTCCTCTATCCTATCCTATCCTCTATCCTATCCTATCCTCTATCCTATCCTCTATCCTATCCTCTTTCCTATCCTCTATCCTATCCTATCCTCTATCCAATCCTATCCTCTATCCTATCCTATCCTCTATCCTATCCTATCCTCTATCCTATCCTATCCTCTATCCTATCCTCTATCCTCTATCCTATCAAATCCCCTATACTATCCTCAAGTCTATCCTTTCCTGAATCCTATCCTATCCTCTATCCTATCCTATCCTCTATCCTATCCTATCCTATCCTATCCTCTATCCTATCGTATCCTCTATCCTATCAAATCTCCTATCCTATCCTCTATCCTATCCTATCCTCTATCCTATCCTATACTCTATCCTATCCTATCCTCTATCCTATCCTATCTTCTATCCTATCCTATCCTCTATCCTATCAAATCCCCTATCCTATCCTCTATCCTATCAAATCCCCTATCCTATCCTCTATTCTATCCTATCCTGTATCCTATCAAATCCCCTATCCTATCCTCTATCCTATCCTATCCTCTATCCTATCCTCTATCCTATCCTATCCTCTATCCTATCCTATCCTCTATCCTATCCTATCCTCTATCCTATCCTATCGTCTATCCTATCCTCTATTCTATCCTATCCTCTATCCTATCCTATTCTCTATCCTATCCTATCGTCTATCCTATCCTCTATCCTATCCTATCCTCTATCCTATCCTATCCTCTATCCTATCCTATCCTGTATCCTATCCTATCCTGTATCCTATCCTATCCTCTATCCTATCCTATCCTCTATCCTATCCTATCCTATCCTCTATGCTATCCTATCCTCTATCCTATCAAATCCCCTATCCTATCCTCTATCCTATCCTATCCTCTATCCTCTATCCTATCCTATCCTGTATCCTATCCTCTATCCTATCCTCTATCCTATCCTCTATCCCATCCTATCCTATCCTCTATCCTATCCTATAATCTATCCTATCCTATCCTCTATCCTATCCTATCGACTATCCTATCCTCTATCGTATCCTATCCTTTATCCTATCCTATCCTCTATCCTATCCTATCATATCCTCTATCCTATCCTATCCTATCCTCTATCCTATCCTATCCTCTATCCTATCCTATCCTCTATCCTATCCTATCCTCTATCCTCTATCCTATCCCCTATCCTATCCTCTATCCTATCCTACCCTCTATAATATCGTATACTCTATCATATCCTATCCTCTATCTTATAATATCATCTATCCGTTCCTATTCTCTATCCTAACCTATTCTGTATCCTATCCTCTATCCTATCCTATCCTCTATCCTATGCTCTATCCTATCCTCTATCCTACCAAATCCCCTATCCTATCCTCTATCCTATCCTATCCTCTATCCTATCCTATCCTCTATCCTATCCTATCCTCTATCCTATCCTATCCTCTATCCTATCCTATCCTCTATCCTATCCTATCCTCTATCCTATCCTATCCTCTATCCTATCCTATCCTCTATCCTATCCTATCCTCTATCCTATCCTATCCTCTATCCTATCCTATCCTCTATCCTATCCTATCCTCTATCCTATCCTATCCTCTATCCTATCCTATCCTCTATCCTATCCTATCCTCTATCCTATCCTATCCTCTATCCTATCCTATCCTCTATCCTATCTTCTATATTATCCTCTATCCTATCCTATCCTATCCTCTATCCTATCCTATCCTCTATCCTATCCTATCGTCTTTCCTATCCTCTATCCTATCCTATCCTCTATCCTATCCTCTATCCTATCCTCTGTCCTATCCTCTATCCTATCCTCTATCCTATCCTATCGTCTATCCTATCCTATCCTCTATCCTTTCCTATCGTCTATCCTATCCTCTATCCTATCCTATCCTCTATCCTATCCTATCCTCTATCCTATCCTATCTTCTATCCTATCCTATCCTCTATCCTATCCTATCCTCTATCCTATCCTATCCTCTATCCTATCCTATCCTCTATCCTATCCTATCCTCTATCCTATCCTATCCTCTATCCTATCCTATCCTCTATCCTATCCTATCCTCTATCCTATCCTATCCTCTATCCTATCCTATCCTCTATCCTATCCTATCCTCTATCCTATCCCATCCTCTATCCTATCCTATCCTCTATCCTATCCTATCCTCTATCCTATCGTATCCTCTATCCTATCCTATCCTCTATCCTATCCTATCCTCTATCCTATCCTATCCTATCCTCTATCCTATCCTATCCTATCCTCTATCCAATCCTATCCTCTATCCTATCCTCTATCCTATCCTCTATCCTATCCTATCCTATCCTCTATCCTATCCTATACTCTATCCTATCCTATCCTATCCTCTATGCTATCCTATCCTCTATCCTATCAAATCCCCTATCCTATCCTCTATCCTATCCTATCCTCTATCCTCTATCCTATCCTATCCTGTATCCTATCCTCTATCCTATCCTCTATCCTATCCTCTATCCCATCCTATCCTATCCTCTATCCTATCCTATAATCTATCCTATCCTATCCTCTATCCTATCCTATCGACTATGCTATCCTCTATCCTATCCTATCCTTTATCCTATCCTATCCTCTATCCTATCCTATCCTATCCTCTATCCTATTCTATCCTGTCCTCTATCCTATCCTATCCTCTATCCTACCCTATCCTCTATCCTATCCCATCCTCTATCCTCTATCCTATCCCCTATCCTATCCTCTATCCTATCCTACCCTCTATAATATCCTTATACTCTATCATATCCTATCCTCTATCTTATAATATCATCTATCCGTTCCTATTCTCTATCCTAACCTATTCTGTATCCTATCCTCTATCCTATCCTCTATCCTATCCTATCCTCTATCCTATGCTCTATCCTATCCTCTATC